>NC_081414.1:595268733-595569127 GCF_030272615.1 Cryptomeria japonica
CTAGAAGTTTCCTTTTCTAGGTCTACAAGATGATCACATGTCTTGCTTTGATGAAGATATCAAGGAATCAGATCTCTATCCTTCGATCTACCTAGAACCGCAACCCTCTGCAACTCACCCGTGATTTTTGGGGTCGACATTAAATGCAAACTCAGTCGGAAACTACCTTACCGACTCAGTCTTCACCGACCACTGTATGTTAGCCACTTGGATCCTACATGTCATCTCAATCGACATCCACCTCAGTTCACTGTGTCGGTTCAGGCCCATGCACCGACTAAAAAACACACTACCCATTTTCACCTTATGCTACCGGTCATGCAATGACTAGTCAACCCTTGTATCATCTCTTCACTGTTATGCCGGTTACTTCAAGCTAACATGGATTGCTCCCAGTTCTTTGTTCACACTCTATGTGATCCAACAATCATTCACTCTGTTAGTTTGTCTTTTTCTTGTTCGGAATGCTGATCATGCCATACCTGTTGAAATAACTAGTCTTACCTTTAGTTGTCTCTATGCTTTCTTATGTTTACTCACCGATGAACATCCATACCGGTAACATCTTCTTCTTGCATCTTGAATACACCTTGCATACCGGTAGCCATCCATACTGATGAATACATACCGGTTGACATCAATGACAATACAATACCAACAATTGTCAGATCTTTCCTCTATCATTACCCTTTGTCATTCTCCCATTCATCCAAGATGAATCTTCTTCTTTATATGGTTGAAATTAGAGCCCAAAGACTTAGAAGAGAAGCCCCAAAAGATCTAAGATCTCAAGACATCATGGATACTTACACTTTTAATGAAGAAGAGTTTTACAATACCAAGACTCTCAAAAACTATAGTAGTGTGCCAGATTCAAATGATGAGTCCTTACATAGTTTACTGATTATTTGTCTAACTCAAAATTCAACAAGTTTCTTGAGATGATTTAATGCAAGAACCAACAACGTTATTTATTAATGATTTCTCAAGATGGTATCAAGTTACCTCTCAATTTTGATGTGTTTCAACTTGTGGAGAACAACCAAGATGGTGTGGGTGCTAGAAGAAATAGACATAGAGATATCCTTGTGTTTGAGTCAACTTCATCCATTTTGCAAAAACTATCTATTTGTATCTAAACACACACCCAGCAATTTCATACTCGATAAGCCCATGAGAAATCTCATACCAATGATCTTCATGTCTGAAGAACTACCAGTACACATACTAATGATCAACACCAACATCAATAGAAAGATACCAATCAAGGTCATAATCATGGTCATGCTTCCATTAGAAAACCTCATATTATATTTGATGAGCACCACTGAAGTAGTCATCGATGAGGAGGAACCTCAAGGGGATCAGTCTGGACTGATCAGTAAGAGTAAACACAACAAAAACACATAGATATGATGGAGGCAATGCAGAACAGAGTTTTATTGCATGAAATTTGATTACATCCAACCGGTAACAACTAGGTTACAACATACCAACACACAGGCCTGGTAGAATAGGTCACAACCAGGACCTTGAATTGAAAGATCTATCTTCTAGGCACAGTCTATCTATCTAATGCTCTGATAGGTTCTAAAGCATGATTACAAATATATATATCAATCCAAAGGATGCAGTCAACCCAAAAGGGATCAACACCCGAAGAACAAGACCTAACATGCAAAATGAATAAGGTCTACCTCCGCCAAGAGATTTCTCTAGAAAATCCAAAGGATGAAATGTAGAAGGTTGACCACATGCCAAGAAACATCGAGATCAACACTCAAGGCTCCACAAGCTTTGGAATGGGTTTCAGTAGATCACCAAAATAGGTCTCAGGCAACCGGTAACAAGAAATTATCATGGAAACCGATAGCGATATCTTGCTAGAAAGTGATCCAAATGAGATGTGGTCTAAAAGAAAGAAAGATGATCAAGTCTTCAAGTAGAATCCAACTCCACAGGATTTGGTGAGCCAAGACCGAGACACATAGAAAGAAAACTGAAACTGCAAGCAAAATAGAAAGAAAAATGTTTTTGTTTGATGCAAGATTGTTGTGAACCGGGGATGCTCCTGCATTAGACATCTGGGGTTAATGAAAAGTGAGCCTCTCACTTTGTTGGGGTTAGAGGAAAACCAAGGTGGTCTACCTCTTCCTGAGAAATCCAAGATGAATCTTCAACTGGTCTTCTCTTCCACTTCACAAGATATTCTTTGTCCTGACTATTCCGGGTACTACGCCCAATCCTATTGTCCAAAATATCTTCAATTTGATCTGGTTCCTTCCGAGGCAATTGTTTCTCAAGGTCTGCAACACTATCTTCACTGAATTCTAGTTCATGGTACTCATGAAGATCTGCAATGTTGAATATAGGTGAAATACTTAGACTCCGATAGCTTCACTTCATAAGTATTTCCAAGCATTTCTAGAGCTAAACTTTCTCAAAATCTTATAGGGTCCAAAGTTCTTCATCTACAACTTATTATAAGTTCCAACCAGGAATCTCTCTTTCCTCAAATATACCATCACTTCATCGCCAACTTCAAATTCCTTATGTCTCCTCTTCTCATCTGCCTTCTCTTTATATTTGTTGTTCATGTTTTCCAAATGTTGTTTAACTTGAATATGCAATGCTTCCATGTGTTCTGCAAAATCTTCTGCTTCTAAACTCTTTTGGTCTTCACAACTAATGTCTCTTAATTGTAATATTCCTCTAGGATGCACTCCGGTAACAATCTCAAAATTTGTTTTTCTGATACTTCTGTTCACTGAATTATTGTAGGCAAATTCTTCTTGTGCAAGGATCAAATCTCAACTTCTAGTTTTATCTCCCACTAAACATCTCAACAAGTTTCCCAAACTCCGGTTAACTACTTATGTCTATCCATTAGTCTATGGATAAAAAGTAGAATTGAACTTCAAATCTGTCTTCATCTTCTTCCAAAGTGTTCTCCAAAAATAGCCAACAAACTTAGTGTCTCTATTTGTAACTATGCTCTTAGGTAATCCATGCAATCTAACCACTTCCTTGAAAAATAAGTCTGCTACATGTAATGCATCTGATGTCTTCTTACAAGGTATGAAATGAGCCATCTTTGAAAATCTATCCACTACCACAAATATAGTATCATTTCCTCTCGGTGTCTTAGGAAATCCAAGTACAAAATCCATGCTTATATCCTCCCAAGGTCTTACCGGTACCGTCAAAGGTTTATACAATCCCAGATTTTGACTACTACCTTTTGCAACTTGACAAACTCTACAACTCTGCACATATCTCTTAACATCCTTATGAATTTGGGGCCAAAAGTACTGCTCACTCACCAATGCAACTATTTTGTCAATGCCAAAATGTCCAACTAAACCTCCACTATGTTCTCTTTTATTAGGTTCTCTCTCATGGAACTCTTAGGTATGCACAACTGAACTCCCTTAAATAACATCCCATCCTGAATGAAATAATCCAACCATTTACTTTTATCAACCATAACCGGTTCTCTACATGCTTTCCAAGGTTCTACAAAATCCGGGTCTTCATCATATAAGGTCTTCAAATCTTAAAAACCTAATACTATCACTCTTGTTTCTGTTAGCAAATTCCTTCTCCTACCTAACACATCAACAACTTTGTTAGATTTCCCACTTCTATCCTTCAACACAAAGGTGTAAGTTTGCAAGAATTCTACCCATCTCATGAGTCTCCGATTCAACTTACTCTGACTGTTCAAATACTACAAAGCTTGATGATATGTATACAACACAAACTTCTTAGGCAATAAATAGTGTCTCCATTTCTTCAAGGCTTGACCTATGGCATAAAATTCCTGATCATACGCTGAATATCTCTTCTAGGCATCATTCAATTTCTCACTGAAAAATACTACTACTCTCCCTTCTTGACTGAAAACTGCTCCTATTGCTATTCCACTTGCATCACAATCCACTTGAAATACCTTATTGAAATCCGGTAAAGCTAACATAGGTTTCTCAGTCACTTTCTACTTCAACAATTCAAAACTTTTGTTTTCTCCGGTGGTCCAGTTGAATGCCTTCCGATCTCCTCTCATGGTCTCAGTCATAGGGTTACAAACTGAACTAAAATTTCTGATAAACTTCCGGTTAAAAACTAGCTAGTCCATGAAATGATCTTACCTCTCCAATTCTTTCTAGTGTAGGTCACTCAACAATGGCTTTCAATTTCTCAGGGTCCATCTTCAAACCATCCTCAGATATCACCAATCCCAAATAGACTAGCTCATCCTTCATGAAAGTACACTTTTTGATATTGATCAACAATTTTTCTTCTCTCAACCTCTGTAAAACTTGTCTTAACTGCAACAAATGCTTCTCTTTTGTTTTACTCAAAATCAGAATATCATCCAAATACACAATAACACACTTACCCAATAATTTCTTCAATACCTCATTCATGAGCCTCATGAAAGTGCTTGGTGCATTAGTCAATCCAAAAGGCATCACCAACCATTTATATAGTCCTTCATTTGTCTTAAACGTTGTCTTCCACTCATCACCTTCTCTGATCCTAATATGAGGACATCCACTCTTTAAATCTATCTTTGTAAAGTATTTTTCTCCACTCATACAGTCCATTATGTCATCCATCCTAGACAAAGGAAATCGATATTTCACTGTGATCTTGTTTATTGCTCTTGAATCAGTACACTTCCTCCATTCTTCTTAGGTGCTAATACTGCTGGTACTGCACAAGGGATTAGACTCTCCTTGATCAAAACTTTCTTCAACAGCTCCTGCACTTGTCTATTCAGTTCTTCATTCTCTGCCAGTGTCAACCAGTGTGCAACTTTGTTAGGCAAACTAGCTCTGGGAACCAATTCCATGCAATGACTAATACTTCTAATAGGTGGCAATCCATCAGGTACATTATCTAAAATAATGTCCTCATATTCTGTCAGCAAATCTCTTATCCCTTCCGAGTGTTCTCCTTTTGGTTCCGATCTCTCAGTCTTTTTAGGAATTAAGGCAAAACACACATTCTCATGTCTTAGTCCATCCATGAATTTCCTTCCATCTACTCAATAGATTCTAGTATTTGTATAGACTTCACTCTTCAAAGGTTCCTCTAAAGGCAACAAGGTTTTTTTCATCCCATTGGCCACAATAGTGTATGTATTCTTCCTCCCATCATGTATTGCCTGTTTATCAAACTACCAAGGTCTTCCCAATAAAAGATGACAAATATCCATAGGCATAATATCACACAAAACTTCATCATGATAATTCCCAATTTTTAATTTGACCAAACACTGCTCACTTACTAACAACTTATGTTCATCCCGAATCCATGCTATTTGATAAGGCTTACAGTGTTGTAATCTCTCCAATTTCAACTTATTCACCATCTCTTCTGAAACAAGATTATCTAAACTACCACTATCAATAAAAACTTTACAACACTTACGAAATACCTTACATTTGATCTTGAACATATTCTTCCTCTGCAAGGGTTCTTCATCTCCTCTTGTATGACACAAAACTCTCCTCATCATCAATAGTTCTTCATCTTTCTGTTTATTGTCTGATTCGGTGGGTTTTCTTCCACCACTGCTGCTCTTCTGACAACCTCTGTCTTCTTACATTCAAACGCATGGTGTCCTCCTCCACACTTAAATCAAGTTCCTCTAAATATCCTCTTGTCTTGTCCTCCAAAGTTCTCATTCCAGTAACCATCCGGTTCTCTCCTCCGGTAGAAATTTCTATCATCCTTCTGATATGAATTACCTTCTTTGTTCACTTCCTTGTCCTTTTTATAATCTATACTGGTTCCTCTTCCTCTAGTATATCATCTTCCTCCTTGAAATATTCCTCTGGTAAACCTTCCACCTCTACCTCTCTATCTCTGCTCATGTCTTTTATTCAATTTTTCTTCAGTCTTTAGTGCATACTGGTAAGCCTCTTCAACACTCTCCAATTTGATTTTACTAAGATGATCTTATATAGACATCCATAATCCATTCAAACATCTTGCAAATTGTTCAACTTCATCATCAACATGTCCGGGTCTGATGTTCAATTTGTAAAATGCTTCGGTGTACTCCTTCACACTAGATTCCTTCTATCTCAGGTTCTACAATTTTCAGAACAAATCCACTTGATATTTTGTCGGGACAAACTTTGATTTCAACTTAGTAATCATCTGATCCCATGTCTTAATATTTTCTTTACCTCTTCTTTGTCTATCAACTTGCAAATACTCCCACCAAAGAGATGCATGACCTTTCAACTGGGCACAGGTATATTTCACCTTCCTCTCTTCTGTAATGTTTTCAAGATCAAAATACTTCTCCATCTCCTAGATACAATCCATCAATTCATCTGAATCTAACTTCCCATCATATTTCGGTGGGGTAAAATGAGGTTTAGTGTTCACCCTACTCAAAACCCTTAACCCTTAAAACCCTTTCTTCATCTAGATCAATTGCTGGTAGGTTTATTTGTTCTGCTAGGGCTTCTTCTCCTTCATCTTTTATTACATCTTCAATATGTCAGCGTCTTCTCTATGTTGTCTCCATGACTTCTAACCGAGATGATATTCCTTGCAACATTTCCATCACATCAGGGTCTGCATTCCCACACGCTCCACCATTCCTAGTTCCTCTTCACACCATTGATTCACACTAGTCCTCTACAATTGTAAGTCAGATCCAAAATCCACCACCCTACAACAAAATTTAGGACATGCAACCTTTAGAATGAAACTTCACTCTGATACCACTTGAAGCAGTCACCGGTGAGGAGGGACCTCAAGGATATCAATTTGGACCGGTCAACAAGAGTAAACACAATGAAAAAACACATAGATATGATGGAGGCAATGTAGAACATATAATTTTATTGCATGAAATTTGATTACATCCAACCGGGTTACAACATACTGACACACAAGCCTAGTAGAATAGGTCACAACTGTGACCTTGAATCGAAAGATCTATCTTCTAGGCATAATCTATTTATTTGATGCTCTGATAGGTTCTAAATTGATTCCATTCTAAAGCATGATTACAAATATATATATCTATCCAAAGGATCCAGTCGACCCAAAAGGGATCAAAACCTAAAGAACAAGACCTAATGTGCAAAATGAATAAGGTCGGCCTTCGCCAAGAGATTTCTCAAAAAAATCCAAAGGATGAAACGTAGAAGGTCGACCACATGCCAAGAAACATCAAGATCAATACTCAAGGCTCCACAAGCTTCAGAATGGATTCCGGTAGATCACCATAATAGGTCTCAGGCAACCGGTAACAAGAAACTGTTATGGAAACCGGTAGCAATATCTTGCTGGAAATTGATCAAAATGAGATGCGGTCTGAAATCAAGAAAGATGATCAAGTCTTCAAGTAGAATCCAACTCCACAGGATGCGGTGAGCCAAAAACGAGACACACAAAAAGATTATTGAAACTGCAAGCAAAACAAATAGGAAAATGTTTTTGGTTGATGCAAGATTGCTGTGAACCGGGGATGCTCCTGCATCAACCACTAAGATCATACCCAAGGCCAATTTCAAGATAATAATCAAGATCATAATCATTAGACAACCTCATGTTACATTTGATGAACACAATCAAGGTCATGCTTTTGATGCCAACCATACTCATGGTCATGATTCTCACACTTGTTCAAGGCCTTATAATCAATACCAAAATTATGATCCATATAGTTACTTTTCTCCACTAGGTACTTAATATCCTGGTTATATTCCTCCTCCTTGTGGTCATTACAACACCTTCATTCCCCCTCCTCCACTTAGTGGATTACGCATAGGGATAAATAAAAGGAATACACACATCTTAATGATGACTTGCTAAAAGTGAAGAAATTACAAAAACAAATGGCTAGCATGCGTACACCTATCAAAAATTATATGCTTTAGGACATTTTTCCTTATCCTTTTGATAAGAAAATATCCATGCCACCTTTTCCCCCTAATTTTGATGTGCCTAAATTTGATAAATACAAGGGAAAGGGTGATCCAAAGGGACATATTAGATAATTCTTCAGTGCTTGTATAGAGGTTTCTCATGAGGATTTTTACTTAATGCACCTCTTCCCTCATAGTCTAGGGGGATTAGCTATGGAGTGGTTTTCACAATTATCTCCAGGGATTAGCTCTTGGGGTGTCTTGGCTGAGAAATTCATTCAAAACTTCTGCTATAACTGTATACACCTAAAAATGGTCTGAAGATAATTAATTAAATAAGTAATTATTTAATTAATCCCCCTTCCTAATTTAATTGAATTCATTAGGCAATTTGATTAAATTCTCCCTTTCATCTACTTATTAATAAATCTAAGGATTTATTCATTAAGTTCATTCCATGGTCCCCTTTGATTAATTAATTCAAATTAATTAATCTTCCCCCCATTTTAATCAATTCTTCTAATCCCCTAATTAATTAAAATAAATCAATTTATGAGTTCTTGAGAATTAATTAGTCTTTTCCTATTATTTGAATTTTTAAATTCAAATTACCCACATGCCTCCTAACTTCTAACCACCTAACCTAACCATCTCTCTAACCTAACCCATTCCACCTAACCTTGGGTTTAACCAACCCTATCCTATCTTGCACATTCTAACCTCCTTATCCTAACCTCCTATGGTGTGGATATTCTTCCCTTGATACACATGGCACTTTGGCCACATGTCTCCTCTCTTGGACACTTGCCCTTTTATGAGCAAGGCTCCTTGACACTTGTCACCATAGAGATGACAAGTGTCCCTTCCTCCAACCTCTTCTCCAACCTCCTCCAATTTCACCCTTGATATCTTCAGACTTAATCTTGACCGTTGATTCTTGCCACCTCACCCCTGGCCTTGGAAATCCTATAAATATCCCCTATTTTGGAGCACAAAGGATCCCATCTCATTATCAATTTAGGCATTATTACTATAGGCATATCATTTGAGAATTGTTGTTATAAGCAATTGCATCTTAGATTTAGTTTAATTTGATCATTTTCTAGCATAATTGTTGACTCATGTAGTTTAATCAATCTCTTTTCTAGCTTAATTGCATCATCATCATAGCTTAATTAGTCTCTTGGGTCAAGCTAGCATAATCAATCTCATCTTTGCATATCATTATCATTTCAAATCCTTCATCTAGGTTTAGTTAAGTCACTGGGATTGCTTATCCAGATCTGAGAGCAAATCTATACTCACATCTCTTAGGAGACGATAGGTCACTTTGTCATGGTTCATCTTTCATTTGCTTTTTATTTTCTAACCATGCTTATAATGATCTATTGAGTGTTTGTGTTGCAGCTGCAGGTATCACACTTCACATGCACGACATTTTGGCGCCCACCGTGGGGCCATAAATCTCATTTTTGGCCTCTTAGCATTATCAAATTTCCAATCTAGCAAGTTTTTGGCCAGGTCTAATTCAAAATTTTGTACGAGTTCCCTTTCTACCTCATACGAGTTCCTTTGTGTCCTCGTATGAGAAGGTGAGAATTTTCATACGATCAGGTGAGAATTGTCGTGCAAAATTCTTCTTTTGTGTTTTCAAAACAGATTGCATTTTAGGGTTTTCATGTTTCAATTTGGTTATTACTAATGCTAACCTTGGTCTGTTTGTGAGTTTTTTGGCAGCCTAACTGGTTTTTGCAGAATGATTGTTGAAGATTACGCTTGTCAAAGCTTCATTTCATCCAAACATCATGACTACTAATGTATCTATTTTGCTAGTTGCCTAGGAGGACTCAACTAAACTTTATGGCTTCTTTAAATTTTCTAGGCACACTTGTTTTTGCTAATGGAAATGAACAAACATGTCTTATATGTTTTGATGATAGGAAAGTATGCTCTCACCTTTCTGAGGTGATCAAAAAGCTAGACTCATCCTTTGCTTTCAATAGTGCATATCTTTAGTGGGCCTGCCCTCCCGAGGAGCCTATGAGGCCAAATCCATTAAGGCCGGTGAGAGGGGAATGACCCAAGTAGGAAATACTAACGCCAAGTACTCCAACCCACTATTAAATAAATGTGATTTGATAAAAATCAAGTCAATGACATTTCTCGAGAATAGCTCTCCTCCTCTTAATTGAATTTATACCACGACGCGCCGAACGAATCCCTTACTAGTTCCAATTAAGATTAGAAGCTACTCGATTCAGCTCCGAAAGGGGGATAATCTTTGTACAAGAGAGATAGTAACTCTCCCAAGACACTTGCCATATCATGCCCCCATTAGCATTTGGAGTCGGATAATATGGTGTTGAGAATCCATTGCGTGAGACTCAGCGGCCGTATTTTGATTAGCTATTGGGTGTGCACCTAAGTTTGCAAGCAAATATTTTCTCTCTCATAACTTCCTTAGGTAGCGTACTATGCTTGAGGTCACTTATTATATCACGTGTTTGTTATGTCTTTGTCCCTAAAATAGAAAATCGGACATCTAAAAAACTGGAAAGCAAAAGCAAAACATCAAACTTCATTAATCAAAAATATGTCCAAACAAAGTTTTTGTCTTTGTTCTATCCTCTGTCGTACGAGTTTGTTAGTATGTCATACGAGGCATCTAGTTTATCATTTGGTCCAATGATAATTGCTGTATGAGCTTGTTTAGCAAAAAAAATTATGTCATCTTTCATTGTCTGGCCCAGTGAGAATTGTCGTACGAGTCATCTTAGTAGAGAATTTTGTGTCATCATTTGTCATCAGGTTCTGTAAGAAAGCTCGTACAAGTTTATGTCTTTTGTTGTGCAATATTTTTGCTTTGTCCTATGAGCCTGTCTAAATTATCGTTCAGGGCTGTATAATCTGTCCTACGAATTTATGTCTTTGTCTGTCCAGAACTGTCTTCTTGCATGCCTTTTTTAGATCCATCATATTTGCTTGGTCAGTTTACAGTGAGCATAAACACCTGTTATCTTTCTTTCTATGCTTAGATTGTCTCCTTGGTTGGCTTGGTCAAGTTATAATCTATCAAATCGGACTCTAGAAATAGACACCTCAAGATTTTTAAGTATTCGCCTTCAACAAGTTCAAGATCTAACATCTCAAAGTGCATTATCACCCTCTTTGATAAACTGATCACTCAAAACATAGCTACTCATCAGGATCTATCATCCTCTATCATGAAACTACAATGTTTGGTCAGGACAATCTTGTCCCACATCATAGGATATATCATTCCTATTGGACTGGGTTTTTATCAAAATCATCATCATTGCACTCCAAAACCGAAGATCGAAAAAATTGCAAACTTTTAAAACACTTGAATCATATTTTCGTGTCATATCACTCTATCACATTGACTGTTGATCACTTATCAAAACAAATTTTGGACAATCGAATCCTAGCATAATATCTAACACGTGTATGCCCATTTTAACCAGGGCTCAGAAACGAAAGATCACGGAGACGGAAATCAAAACATTGGAAATAACTGAAGATTATATAACCATGAAACACAAAGATGAAATACAAGTTGAAGAGGAAATAACAGAACAACATGTCAGAGACATCAAAAAAGATCCTCAATTCGATAAATTTATACAAAAAATATTGGAGGGAGAAAAAGAAAAATATTTCCCAATGTTAGCAAAATCTGGTGCTACACTCCCCCAAGATTTTGATGTGAACAAATTGACACAAAAGAGAAGTGACCCCCCCCTTAATAACGAACAATATGAGGATATTTTTGGTCTCAAAATTAATGACACGTCAATTCCTAGTTAAACCAAAACCAATGAGGAAACTTACATTCCCAAAATGGATGACATAGAAATTCTAAATAACGTTCAATCCAATGAGGATACAAGAAGGGGTAGAGATGATACAAGAAGAGATCAAGATCCTCCTAGAATACAAAATCATGGTTATGCAAGAACAAATCATGTTGATAATCCTATCACAACTCTCACACAACAAATACAAACACTGTAAACACAAATTCAAGATATGTAGAGAGGAAATGTTAGAAGATACTCACTTGAAGAAATTTGTCCTTATCCATTTGACAAAAATCTAAATATGATACCATTTCCTATAGGTTGTGAAACTCCTAGATACGAAAAATATGATGGCAGCACTGACCCTCAAGATCATATATGATAATTTTGCACAATGAGTATGAAGTTCGTACATGAGGATACCTACTTGATGAGATTATTTCTAAAAAGCTTAACTGGACTAGCTATGGAATGGTTCTCCAAACTTCCACCTGGAATCAGATCATTCTCAGAATTGGTGGATAAGTTTGTTTCATAATTCTCTTACAACATACGACATGAATTAATAATGCTAGACCTATGTAATGCCAAACAAAAGAGTGGAGAACCTTTCATGAAATTTTTTTAGAGATGGAGACAGCTAGCTTCACGATATCCTCATATAGTGCCAGAGTATTAAAAAATGGGCATATTCATCGACAATCTAAATGATCAAATGAGTTATAATCTAAAAATGCAAGGACATCAAAGTTTTGGAGAGATGATTCATAATGGGATCAGAATGGAGGAAGCCATGATAAAGAAGGGTGAGTTGAAAATATACAAAGAAGGAGTTCACCCTCCTAACAACACTAACAACAACAACAATTACAAGCCAAAGTTTTGCAATAAAAATCATAATGTCGTCAATGATGGAATAGTGGATAACAACAATGTGAAACTAAAACAACTGGTTTTTAGTTTATCCAATCACTCAACAACGACTCAACAAAACAACAATCACCAAAAAACAACTATAAAAAATTTCTTTCAAAGGGAATTTACAAACATTGGTGAACCCCTTGGGTCAGCACTAAAGACACTTCTCACAAACAAATTCCAACAAAACAAGGGACATCACACAGATAATTGTCAGCAGTTGAAACATTTCATCCAAGATTTGATTGATAATGGAGTAATAACTGTGGATGGAAATACAACAAACGAATCTCATACAACTTTTAAAACTCCGCTTCCAAACTATGAGAAGGGTGAATCATCAACAACAAATATAGGTAAGGGTAAAGTGAAGGTAAACTACGCTCATACATATGATAATGTGGTAAATGTGATTGCAGTTAAAGAAAAACAAAATCAAGAACCTGCTCATGCTATCATAAGAAGCAAAGCTAAAGTTTTTTTCCCAGGTCCTACAACAAGCACGCCATCCACTACAAAACAATATAATCTAGTGGAGCAATTGCAGAAAACGTCCGCACAAATATCCATCTTAGAACTTTTAAAGCTTATACCCACACACAAATAAAATCTAGAAAGAGCATTAGTAGATACAACAGTGTCTAAATATCTGAATATAGATCAATTCCAAACCATGGTGGGACACCTCACAACCCCTCACTGCTTATCATTCACTAAAGAAGATGACATGTCCTTGCAATATCCCCATAATTCTCCCTTGGATATCAAAGTCATCATTCATACAACGTGAGTTAAACATGTCCTAATATATGGAGGAGCTGGCTTAAACATTTGTTCTTTGAGTCTAGTCCGTGCTCTAGGTTATTCAGAAGATGTAGTTGATCCCCATAAAAAGATCACCATTAAAGCCTATGATGAAGAAGAGCGTTCCTCTAAAGGAATTATGATGTTACCCATCAAAGTGGGAGCTTTATAGAAAGACACAACATGCCAAGTTCTAGACTTGGACTTATCATACAACATACTCTTGGGAAGACCCTAGATACATGGCATACAAGTTGTTCCATCCACATATCATTAGTGCCTAAAGTTTCCCTACAATGGGTAGGAAATCATGATCTTAGTAGATTCAATCCATTTCAGTATTGTAGTAATCTCAAACCAGCTCAAGAAGTCATTGTTCCTCGTAATAGGGAGGCATCATCTTTGAACACACAATCTAAAGAAAAATCATTTGCCTCAATTTTGTCAAGTATGGAAAAACAAATGCAGCTAAGAGATCGAGGGAATGGAGAATATTTAATATCACAATTACCACTTTCTCCTAAGCCCTTTGGAAAACCATCAAACTCTAAACAACAAACAATTGTGAAACATCTTCCGATATTTGATGAAGCATTTGTTAGTGCTGGGAACTTATCGGAAGAAACAAAAGACAAAGATGTACTACAGTGGCTATACAAGGACGAAGAAGTTCAACAAAAGATCAACAATGTCTGCATGCCTACATAAAAGTATGGAAAATGATTTAACATTATCAGAAAAATGGGATACGCTGGAATAGTTCCTATAGAGAAAAGAAAAGAAGGTATATCAGAACCTATCCAACCTCATACTTAATAGGATACAGACAAAACATGCTTAGGGTATGGACAAGTTACTCTACCAGAAGACACATCTTTTAGCCAACAACAAGAGGAATATGAAAATAGATAGAAACAAATTGCAATTGAAAGAGAAGAAACATCAGCTAAGCAACAAGCACAAGAAAACATGAAGTGGGAAAAGAAGCAAGCTTCAAATCAATAGGAAAAACAAACTAAAAGCACCTCCCAAGCAGCCTTAATCTTAATCAAAATAAGCACAAACCTAGTACTAATCAAGGAGAGCTCATAGTAAGGTTGATGGAACTCAATCTCAGTCCATAATAGGTTGAATATGAAGAAGAAAAGATATAGCAAGAAAAGATGAAGAAAAAAATCAAATACTATATGAACAAATCTGTAGATTACAAGTTGCAAGTGAGAAAGATTCTAATGAATGGGAATTGGATTCCTATCATTATGAAGAATCAGCTAAAGAAAATTGCTTTGAAGAAGATATAGGAGTTGATGTAGTTCAAACGTATGCAGGGAAAATGTTAGGAACTAGCTCACTTGAATTAGAATCACATTCGGTTGACTTGGACTTAATTGAGGATGATCAGGAGCTCCTTGTGCGAGGTCATTTTGATGAGGGTACTGTTCTAGACATTGATATACATATCAAAAAATTTGACATATCTATCATGACCCTTGATACCCTTGAAACATCTCAACTTGAGGACCCCTTACCTCTAATCCACCCCAAACTTATTGATTGGGAAAAGGAAGGACATACTGCCATTGATACCTTTTTGAATGACCATGCCATATCCGTATATCTTAATGCAATCGAACTCGCAACAACTTTCACCAGGAATTTCAGCAACGCATCTTCTAGTCAAGTGGGTGCCAAATCTCCTAGTCGCAAAAAGAAAATAAAAAAAACCAATATCAGGTCTAATGCTGAAAACCATTTCTTGGCAACATTAGATCAGGAAAAAGTAAAAAGAAAGGATGCATCTAACGGTGAAAACCTCCTCGAGGTGCCGGAAGATGGGAGATTCACTTTACCTGTGCACTATCAAGAAAGGTCATCCATTTTGATCGAACCAGCAGATGCAGTTAACATTAGGACAACATAGCAACCAAAGATCCTACATCCATCCACTTCTTTGTCAGAAGAAGAAATGCAACAATATATGGAATTCTTCAAATGATGACAAATCAATTTTGCCTAGTCATATGTAGACATGCCAGGGTTGGATTCAAAGCTTATTATGCATCACTTAAATGTCAGTCTAGGAGCCAAACCAGTTAAATAGAAATTAAAGAAAATGCATCCACATATTGCTCTTCTAGTCAAAGCAGAATTAAAGAAATTATTGGTTGTCAGATTCATCAGACCTGTAGCTTATCCTCAATGGGTATCCAACATCGTTCCTATTTCCAAACTAGATAAAAGTATCAGAATATGCACAGACTTCAGAGATCTTAATAATGCATATCCAAAGGATGACTTTCCTTTGCCTAACATTGACATCATTGTAGATTTAACTGCTATACACTCCACGTTTTTTCTAATGGATGGTTTCTCTGGATACAATTAGATTAAAATAGTACCTGAAGATCAAGAAAAGATAGCTTTCACATGCCCATGGGACACGTTCTGCTAGAACGTCATACTTTTTGGACTAAAGAATGCAGGTGCTACATATCAAAGAGCTATGACAACAATATTCCATGACATGATGCATACATTCATGGAATATTATGTGGATGACATCTTGGCAAAATCATACAACAGAGAAGACCATATAGGAATACTTAAAAAGATCTTTGACAGGTTAGAACTGTATAAGCTACGACTCAATCACAAGAAATGTGCTTTTGGTGTCACTTCAAGCAAGCTATTGAGATACATTATTTCAACTAGAGGTATCGAAGTAGATCCAGCTAAGGCCAAACAAATCATGGAGATGGCATCTCCCAGGAATATCAATCAACTCAAATCACTCCAAGGCAGACTCCAGTCAATCAGAAGATTTGTTGCTCAACTGGCAGATAAATGTCAACCATTTACTCATCTGTTATACAAAAATGTTCATTTCAAGTGGTACCATCAATGTGAGGACGCATTCAAAAAGATGAAGGCATATCTCATGCAACCACCTATCCCAATGTAACCAATTCCAGGAAAGCCATTGTTACTCTATATATCAACCACCAAAGTATCATTAGGAGTTCTGCTTGCATAAAGAATAATGAAAAAAAAGAACGGGCCATCTACTACATTAGTAGAACACTAGTGGGATATGAGCTCAACTATTCACCAACTGAAAAAGAATGCTTAGCGATAGTTTTTGCTTCTCAAAAATTAAGACACTATCTACTATCTCACTCCATCAAGTTGATAGCTAAAATCAATCCATTGAAGTATTTACTCAACAAGGCAACATTAACAGGATGACTAGCAAAATGGATCATGATCCTGAGTGAGTTTGATATTGAGTATGTTGACAGAAAAGATATAAAGGGACAAGTCATTGCAGACCAACTAGCCGAGGCACTGCTACAGGATAATCGTCCTTTGTAGATTGAGTTTCCCGATGTTGATATCCTAACGATCATAACAAAAACATGTCAATTATACTTTGATGGTTCATATACACAACATGGATCAGGAGCAGGTATTCTATTCATTACACCACAAGGTCATACAAATCTAAAAGCATACAAATTGAGATTTCCACGCACCAACAATACAATAGAATGTGAAGCTTTGGTTATAGGTATCAAAATGGCTATAGAATGGAACATTACACAAATTCAAGTCTTTGGAGACTCTCAGCTCATCATCAATCAAATCAATGACGATTATCAAACAAAGGATGAAAAGTTAATGCCTTATAAAAAGATGGTTGATGATATCAAGAAATACTTTGTAGAAATAACTTTTTAGAAAATTCCAAGGAATGACAACAAAGAAATAGATGCCATGGCAACACTTTCTTCTCTCCTTCAGACACAGGAAAATCAACAACATTATGAATTCTTGGTGGAAGAGTTGTTTTACCCTGCTCATAATTGTCCCAATTTCCAAACTATCTATCACCTTGTTGGGCATGATTCCTCCCATTATGGCCAAACTTACACATATCTAAAAGATAATACCCTCCCTCTCGACTTATCAAAAAACCAAAAAAGAAACTTTATTTTCCAATCCTCCCATTATACTCATGTCGCGGATACCCTGTTTAAGCGAGGTCTAGACGGTACTCTTTTAAGATGTCTCGAACAAGAAGAATTTGAGAAGGCCTTAAATGAATTCCATAATGAAATTTGTTGCACTCATTCAAGCGGTCTTACCCTTTAGAAAAAACTCATACACTTGGGCTATTATTGGCCAACTATGGAATGAGATTCTTTTCAGATAGATAGAACATGCAAACAATGTCAGATCCATGGGAATTTGGTTCATGCACCAGCACAAGAACTTCATGCTTTGGCAACATCTTGGCCTTTCTGCCAATGGGGTCTTGATATAGTAGGAAAGATAAATCCTTCTTCATCTAATGGTCACAAATTCATCCTTGTAGCTACAAAATATTTCACAAAATGGATTGAAGCAATACCTCTCACAAATATCATAGGAAAACAAATTGCTGCATTTATCTTGAGTTACATCATCTGTCGCTATGAAATACCCATGACCATTATCACTAATAATGGGTGGTCATTCAAGAATCAGGATGTACAAGAGCTATGTGAGAAATTCAAGATCCAACACAGATTTTCCATACCCTACTATCCACAAGGGAATGGGCAAGCAGAAGCATCAAACAAAACTATTTTGAAAATCCTCAAAAAGACAGTGAATGATGCTGGCAAAGATTGGCATATTCAATTGAACCATACTCTATGGGCCTATCGTACTAGTATTCGCACACCAATAGGTGCCACACCTTTCTCTCTTGTCTATGGATCAAAGGCAATACTACCAATAGAAGTGGAGATAACTTCTCTACAAGTATCATTAAAAGGTCTTATCCCAGATGAAGAACAACGAGTGTCTCGATTGTAAGAGTTAGAATTAATCCATGAACGAAGACAAAATGACTTTGATCATTTAAAGGTATATCAACAAAGAATGTACCAAAGTTATAATCATAAGGTCAAACCGAGAACATTTCAAGTTGGGGAGCTAGTACTAAAAGAAAATCCACGCAACCAGACAGATCGAGAAAAGAAAGGAAAGTTTGAACCAAACTGGTTAGGTCTATTTGTAGTCACAATAGTATTTGGGTCAGGACCATATTAGCTATCAACATAGGACGGGGATCAGCTCAAGGAACCCATCAATAACATGCATCTGAAGAAGTTTTATGTCTGAAAAAGCTGAAAATCCAAAAACAGTGAAAAAGTAGAAAAATCCAAAAATAGTGAAAAAGAGGAAAAATCCAAAAACAGTGAAAAAGAAGAAAAATCCAAACATAGTGAAAAATTAGAAAATCCAAAAAAAATCAAATATGAGAAAATGTGCAATAAAAACAGATGGTGAAAACCTAGCAAACAGGCGCTATCTGTCCGCTATCTCTTCCATCTATTAGTTCATGCATCCTTTCACTTGCATTCTTTTCCATCAACGTTGTTCATATCCATAATAAAGCCTTTGTACATACGTAGGCATCCCGGGTGGCTTCTCGCCATGGTTTGGATCATTAAGTATATCATAATGAATTTGTTTCTAGGCTTGGGGCAAAATCCTGCACCTAGTTGGGGGAAATTTTTTTAATCATTTTAAGCTTAATCAAATAGGTAGAACAATAGTTGGGCAACACTTATCAAGCGAAAATTGAGACACATCCAAAATTTAACATGAGATCAAATTGTCAACCATCAAACCATCGCATGTCAGTCTAAGCACATCACACACTTTTCAATGGATGGTATCTTTTGGATAATGATTTTAGCATGATTGTTCAACTTTTCTATCTTGATTTTCACTATCATGATTTTTGAGTGACTCCAGGATGTCTTTGACTAGAGGAACAAGGAAGGAACATGATATTTTTCTTGTCTGCTATCCATAAATTAATCATTAGTATGTGCAAATTTGTCTCAGGACATGATCATCATAATATCATCAAAGACATTTCTTATTTGTGTATTGAAATGATTAGTACTGCTTGTTTACACAAGCAACACTCAGGTCATCTTGGTTTAATTATACCTTGATGCTTGTGCTAAGTTAAAATATCAAAATCCAGGAAAGTAGTGCTCAGGTCATCATGGTTTAATTATACCATTGATGTTTGCACTCACTTCCCACATTTTAAAAAGCTCAATGATGACAAAATGCAATAACCCAGTGACTAGTCTGGTTGTAGCTTTGCATTGGCATTTGCATTTAGCTTGCATTTCATTCTCGCATGGGATCCTACATGCTCATTCTATCCAAGGTTAAATCTATCGCAAGAATCATCAAGGTATCCTCATGAGTGTATATGCAATCAGATTGATGACTCATCTATCTCCAGATATTGTCGACCCAGCAAAAATATTATATTCCCCTCTCAACAGAACCAACATCAACATATCTGAATGTTCCTACAACTTGATGTCAACACATTGTCAGTTCTTTATCCAATAAACCTTATCAATTTTATCAATCGATCACATCTAATCTATCCTATTATGTCTTATACAAGATGTATCTTTCCTAGAACCAGACATTCTGATCATTTCTTATACAGGATATATCGTTCCTGAAATCAGACACTTTGATCATCTTTGTCTTATAGAGGAGGTTTCATTCCTAAAACCAGACTGAATCTCAATCTTATAAATCTAATCAATCAAGCTTTATCAATAATCAAGAACCACATCACCGTGATCGTCAAACTCGCACTTTCATCAAGCACAGTTGCAGAAATCAAATCATTTCTAATCAGGATATCAATTTCACAAAGATCCAAAAACTCCAAAGGTCAATTATCTCAATTGATCTCCCGAGGGGGCATCATTGTATCACAATTTATTAATCAATAGCTAGGGCATCCTATCAAATTAATATCATCATCAAAATGAGATTATTCTTTGAATCAACGCATCATCACACCTCGCTTAAAATTGGGGCAAAATGTATACACCTAAAAATGGTCTGAAGATAATTAATTAAATAAGTAATTATTTAATTAATCCCCCTTCCTAATTTAATTTAATTCATTAGGAAATTTGATTAAGTTCTCCCTTTCATCTACTTTATAATAAATCTAAGGATTTATTCATTAAGTTCATTCCATGGTCCCCTTTGATTAATTAATTCAAATTAATTAATCTTCCCCCCATTTTAATCAATTCTTCTAATCCCCTAATTAATTAAAATAAATCAATTTATGAGTTATTAAGAATTAATTAGTCTTTTCCTATTATTTGAATTTTTAAATTCAAATTACCCACATGCCTCCTAACTTCTAACCACCTAACCTAACCATCTCTCTAATCTAACCCATTCCACCTAACCTTGGGTTTAACCAACCCTATCCTATCTTTCACATTCTAACCTCCTTATCCTAACCTCCTATGGTGTGGATATTCTTCCCTTGATACACATGGCACTTTGGCCACATGTCTCCTCTCTTGGACACTTGCCCTTTTATGAGCAAGGCTCCTTAACACTTGTCACCATAGAGATGACAAGTGTCCCTTCCTCCAACCTCCTCCAATTTAACCCTTGATATCTTTAGACTCATTCTTGACCGTTGATTCATGCCACCTCACCCCTGGCCTTGGAAATCCTATAAATATCCCCTATTTTGGAGCACAAAGGATCCCATCTCATTATCAATTTAGGCATTGTTACTATAGGCATATCATTTGAGCATTGTTGTTATAAGCAATTTCATCTTAGATTTAGTGTAATTTGTTCATTTTCTAGCATAATTGTTGAATCATGTAGCTTAATCAATCTCTTTTCTAGCTTAATTGCATCATCATCATAGCTTAATTAGTCTCTTGGATCAATCTAGCATAATCAATCTCATCTTTGCATATCATTATCATTCCAAATCCCCATTATATATATATATATATATATATATATATATATATATATATATATATATATATATATATATATATCTCACACACACACACACACACACACACACACATCTTCTCCCTCCATCCCCTTATTCCTCTCCCTCTATATCTCCCCATCCCTCCTTACCCCCCTCTCTCTCTCTCTCACACACACACACCCTCTCCTCCCTCACCTTATTATTCTCCATCTCTATCTCCCTATTATTCCTCTCCCTCTCTCTCTCTCTCTCACACACACACACAGACACACATCTTCTCTCTCCCTCCCCTTATTTTTCTCCCTCCCTCTCTCTCTCTCTCTCTCTCTCTCTCACACACACACACACACACACACACACACACATTCTCCCTCCCTCCCCTTCTTCCTCTCCCTCTCTTCCTCCCCTTCCCTTCTTCTCCCTCTATATCTCCCCATCCCTCCTTAACCCTCTCTCTCTCTCTCACACACACATTATCCCTCCCTCACCTCAGTAGGTCTCCTCCTCCTTTTATTCCTCTCCCACTCTATTCCTCATTATCCCCATCTCTCTCTCTCTCTCTCTCACACACACACACACACACACAAATTTTCTCCCTCCCTCCCCTCGTGATAATATGATGAATCAATGAGGATTCGGTCAACTATTGAGGGGGGGGGGGTGAATCAGTAGATAGAAAACAAAATAAAATTTCACCAAACTTAATCCCAACTCATAAACAACTTGCAAAACTAACTGGTTTAGATACTGTACCAAAAACTCCAACTGCACTGTCAAACTTTACCGGTTGATCAAAACATCAATGATACAATGTAACATCTATGTAATTCACATACCATTTAACCAAAACATTAAACCACTTTACTAATATGCACAATAGCTCATTTCAGATCACTTCAAGTCATTTAAACATATCTAAGTGGCTTTACTAGTTAATCATATCAACTATATCAAAACATATCCACAAAATCATTCATCACTTGACACAATGATTTTTTACGTGGAAACCCAAATGGGAAAAACCATGGTGGGGATGAATACCCACAAGTATTTTGAACTCTTTTGAAGCTATCCCTGTTAGGAGCCAAGCCTTGTTAGAAGCTTATACAATAATGTCCTATTAAGAATAGATCCAGTTAGGGATCACCTAGTTAAGGGATTGACTACAATACCCTGTTAGGAGTAACCTCGGTAGAGGATTTCAAATCAAAGCTAATGGATCATTTTGGTTAGAGGATTTAGACAACAATAAGCTTGTTAAAGCTTACCTGGTTAAGGGATTTAATTGTTGTAATGGTTAGAGAACAACAGGGTCTTTGTTGATCTGGCAACAACACTATCTTTCTTAGTCAGATCCTTTTCTGCTCCTATTTGCCTTCACAAAATTCTACAGACACTCCTTTTGGTTCAACAATAATCACACAACCACACTTAACCAAATTGCCAACACAATTACAAACAACTCATCAACCTTATAAGAAAATATAATAGGTTGGTAACACATCACAAAACCTACAACTCTCATAGAGATTAAAAACATATAAGTTCAATCATGACCATTAGATTACATAGAAATCAACTACACATTTTTCTAGACAACTTCAACCACTCCTGGATCACTGCACATCAAATTCTGTAGCTCATCACACGGTTATCACTTCATGCTATGCATTTGATCATTCCCAAGATAAATAGTTATCTTCACGCACCAAAACCACTTTGAAACTCATCACATGCATCATACATACGTGACATCTTCAACTCCGATCATAAATCAACATAACCGATTCACCAAGCTCCATCAGTTAGGGCTCTACTTATCAATTGGTTAGGGTTACCAGTTGATCACTCTGCTTGAAATACCAATACCGGTTTCCTTCACTACTCTACTACCGGTTGCATTAATGCATCACTATTGGTTGTAATACAAATCCATTACCGATTACTATTGACATTCAATGACAACACTATACTTCATTAATGCAATCTTCATGCAATGCCAACAATCCCCCCCTTTGGCATTGATGGCAATACAAATATCAATACCCTTTGATTGCGATGATTAAGAGTAATCCTTTAACTGTATCTCCATGTCTTTAGCTGGTAATAGGCTATCAATCATATACAGTTCTTCTCCCCCTTTGACAACAATGCCAAAGTGAAGGTTAACCATTCCATGCTTCGCCGATTTGCAACAAGATGCTCCCCCTGTGGAGTAGCTCCACTCTACACCAATCTTGCTTCAAGATTTTCAATAATCTTCAAGACTGATGTCTTCCACATCTGCTTAATTGACTTCATGTAGGGGTACAACCCCTAACTTACCTCTAAGATACTCAAAAGTAGCCTTAGGTAAAGGTTTAGTAAAGATATCCGCTAGCTATTCCTTAGTAGATACATGCTTCAATGACACATCTTTACTTTGCACTTTCTCTCTCAAGAAATGATACTTCAACTCAATATTCTTTGTCCTAGCATGCAACACCAGGTTCTTAGAAATGTTTATCGCAAATGGGGTTATCACAGAAAATCCTTATCGGTTCTGAAATTTTCAACTTGAAACCTTCCAGAATGTGCTTCATCTAGATTGCTTGGGTGCAATTCATATATGCTGCAATATATTCAGCTTCTACAGTTGATTGTGATATACAACTTTGCTTCTTGCTACTCCAAGACACTAGTCTTCTTCCAAGAAAGAATGCTCCTCCAGTTATACTCTTCCTATCATCAAAATTGCTTGCCCAGTCTGTATCTGTATAGAATTTTAAATCAAATTTTCTTGCATATGGATACCATAATCCATAATTAATTGTGCCTTTCAGATATCTGAAAATTCTTTTAGTCGCTACCATGTGTGTCTCCTTCGGGCTCTTTTGAAATCTGGCAACCAATCCTACTACATGAGAAATGCCCAATTTGCTGTGGACAACATAATGTAGTTTACATATCATTGACCTGTACTCCTTTTCATCCATTGATGCAGAATCATCTTCCTTAGACAGTTTGCAACCTGCAACCATTGGTGTTCCAACTAGTTTACAATCTCCCATTCCAAAAGTCTTCAATACTTCTTTCACATACTTAGACTGTGTGAAAAAATACCATCCTTCATCTGTTGGATTTGCAAACCTATGAAGATTTTTATTTCACCTGCCAGTGATATCTCAAACTCATTCTTCATTTCATCAGAAAACTCATGGCACATATCATCATTTCCTCCAAAAATGATATAATCCACAAATACCTCACTTACCAATATCTTATCTCCTTCTGCATTGAGATATATGTTACTGTCTTCACTGGTTCTATGAAAAACCTATCTTCACCAAGTGAGAGTGCAATCTTTCATACCATGCTCTAGGTGCCTTCTTCAATCCATATAATGCCTTATGTAATTTGCACACCATGTCTTTTTCTAGAGTTAAAGAATAACCATCTTGTTGTTCAATGTAGACTTCCTCTTCCAATATTCCATTTAGGAACGTTGACTTCACATCCATCTAATATACTTTGAATCCTCTGTATGCTGCAAATGCAAGTTGAGTCCTTACTCCTTCCAATCTTGCAACTGGTGCAAGTGTCTCACCATAGCCTTCACCTTCTTCTTGTGCATATCCTTTGTATACCAGTCTGGATTTATTTCTAACTACTGCTCCATCTTCATTCAGTTTATTCCTGAATACCCATTTTTTACTTATTACATTCTTGTTCTCCAGTCTGGGTACCAATGACCAAGTATTTTTTTTCTCTATCTGGTCAAGTTCTTCTTCCATTTCCTTGGTCTAGTCTTCATCTACAAATGCTTCCTTTGCAGTTCTAGGCTCAATGGTGGAAATCATACAAGAGTTCTCTCTAAGTCTTGTTCTAGTTAGCACACCTGCATTCATGTCTCCAATAATCTGATCAGGGCTATGATTGAGTCTAACATACCTTGGAATAACATGATCTTGATTTCCAGGTTCTTCTTCTTCTTCTTCTTCTGCTGGACCTCCCTGTTTCGGTTGAATTGGGGATTCTTTGTTCTGTTCTTTAACTTCTGGCTTCACCGGTTTTAGTTCCAAAAATAGTGGGTAAGGTTCTCCTTCTTCCTTCTCCTCACTAGTTTCTCTTGATTTCTCAGGAAGCTCATCTACTCAGACATTAACACTTTTAATGATCTTCTTGATTCGATTGTTGTAACACTTGTAAGCTTTGCTCTTGGTGGAGTAACCATGAAATATTCCTTCATCACTCTTAGCATCAAACTTACCAACGTAATCACCTCTTTTGATAAAACATCTTCTACTAGAAATCTTAAAGTAACTAACATTAGGTGATCTACCATACCCATACTCATAAGGAGTTTTATCCTTACCTCTTTTAACCAGTATCTGGTTCATTGTGTAGATAGTTGTGCTAACAACTTCTCTCCAGAATGTCTTAGCTACACCTCCTTGTATTAGCATAGTCCTAGAAGCTTCAACAACTAACCGGTTGTTCCTTTTTGCAATACCATTTTGCTGTGGTGTCCTAGGTGTAGAAAAATTCCTCTTAATTTCATTGTCTTCATAGTATCTAGTGAATTCCTCTGAAGTAAATTCACCACCTTGATTATTTCTTAAGCACTTTATCTTCTATCCACTTTCATTTTCAACTAAGGCTCTGAATGCCTTAAACTTTCTAAATGCTTCTATCTTGTCTTTCATGAATGTGACCCACATTATCCTTGAGCAATCATCAGTAAAAATCATGAAATACTGATCACCTAGAATACTCCTAGTCCTCATTGGTCCACAAAGGTCGGTATGAACCAAATCTAGCAAATGTTTTATTGAGAAAGTTTTTCTCTTGAAAGTTGAGGATGTCATCTTCCCTAACTCACATTCCTTACACAGAGAATTTAGCAGTTTGTCCAACTGTGGCAAGCCTCTTACTGATTTGGACTTATTGACTTTTACAATGTTATCAAAATTTACATGACAAAATCTCCGATGCCAAAGCCAAATATCTTCTATTTTTGCAATTAAACAATTGTTGACTTTAGAACTTAAATGGAACAAGTTACCTCTAGTCTGCTTGCGGTTGCAATCAACTTAGCTTTGCTTCCATAAATCTTGCAGACTCCATTCTTGAATTCCAGTGGGTAACCTTTGTCATTGAGTTGAGCTACAGTCATAAGATTGTGTTTCAATCCTTCAACCCAGTAGACATCATCTGCACCACTCTTTCCATTCCAAGAGATGGATCCCTTTCCTTTTACCATGCAAGGTGAGTCATTTCCAAATCTCACAACACTTCCATTAAACTCTCTCAAAGTAAGAAACTTACTCCTTTCACTGGTCATGTGGTGTGAACAACCACTGTCTATAATCCAATCATCAGAACTATCCATGCGAGAGACTAATGCCTTCTGATATGATGTCTCTTCTTTAATAGAAACAAAGAAAATGTCCTCATTAGCATCTTCTTTAGATTCCTCATTTGTAATTCCTCCATCCATTGCAATGAGACAATCTCTTTTACCTTTGCTTTTGTACTTCTTTACTTCTCACGTTTTTGCTCTTTATCTCCATTTGGACAATTAGCAGCAATATGTCCAATCCAGTTACATGCAAAACACTTCAAAGGTAATTTACCTCTATACTTACCGGTACCTTTGGGTAACCACTTGGCCAATAATGCTTCAAGGTTAATCAGGCTGTCTTCATCATCTACCTCTTTGTTGGATCTAGACTCATGACTGTAGCTCACTTCTCTGCATTTCCTTACCGGTGGGTTAGAAACTAAGGCTCTAAATGCAGATTCTGATCTCTGAAAACTTCCATCAAAACCATTTAATTCAAATGCAGTTAATTGACCAATGATGGAGTCAAGAGTTACCTTTGATTTATCAATAGACTTGAGTTCTTGAATGGCTGCAACTTGGATAACGTAGATTGGTAGAAGGGTTCTCAACACCTTGCTAACCACTGTGGTATCCTCCACTATACCACCAACACTTTTGATCTCTCTGACTATCTCCTTGATACTCTAAACATACTGTTGAATGTTTTCTCCTTCAACCATCCACATATCATCAAATTTACCTCTCAGACTCTCTTCTTTGGCAATATTCACATGCTCATCACCGCTATAGATATCTTCAAGTTCCTTCCACACTTTATAAGCAGTCTCCAATCCATGGACATCAACATATACTGAATCAGACAAGGAATTGATAATGGCCTCCAATGCTTGATTGTTCTCATGTTCCTCCTTCTTTTGATCATTTGACAAAATCCCACTAGGCAAGTTATATATAGTAACAACATGTTCCCAATATTGACTTCCTAAGCTCTTGATATAGATCTTCATTCTATCACTCCAAATTCTATAGTTTTCCCTATTGAACTTCGAACCAACTTTCTTCATCATGTTCTCCTAGATATTTTCCTCAAGCTATTAGGTTTAAACACAAGAGGACCTAAAATGCTCTAATACCAATTGACAATATGATGAATCAATAAAGATCCGACCAACTATTGAGAGGAGGGGGGGGTGAATCAGTAGATAGAAAACAAACTATAATTTCACCAAACTTAATCCCAACTCATAAACAACTTGCAAAACTAACTGGTTTAGATACTGTACCAAAAACTGCAACTACACTATCAAACTTTACCGGTTGACCAAATCATCAATGATACAATACAACAGATTTGTAATTCACATACCATTTAACCAAAACATTAAACCACTTTACTAACATGAGTAATAGCTCATTTCAGATCACTTCAATTCATCTAAACATATCTAAGTGGCTTGACTAGTTAATCATATCAACCATATCAAAACATATCCACAAAATCATTCACCACTTGACACAACGATTTTTCACGTGGAAACCCAAATGGGAAAAACCATGGTGGAGATGAATACCCACAAGTATTTTGAGCTCTTCTGAAGTTATCCCTGCTAGGAGCCAAGCCTTGTTAGAAGCTTATACAATAATGTCCTGTTAAGAACAGATCCGGTTAGGGATCACCCGGTTAAGGGATTGACTACAAAACCTTGTGAAAGGAAATACCTTGTTAGGAGTAACCTCGGTAGAGGATTTCAAATCCAAGCTAATGGATCACCCGATTAGAGGATTTAGATAACACCAAGCTTGTTAAATCTTACCTGGTTAAGGGATTTAACTGTTGTAATGGTTAGAGAATAACTTGGTCTTTGCTGATCTGGTAATAGCACTATCTTTCTTAGTCAGATCCTTTTCTGCTCCTATCTGCCTTCACAACATTCTGTAGACACTCCTTCTGGTTTGACAACAATCACACTACCACACTTAACCAAATTGCCAACACAATTACAAATAACTCATCAACCTTATAAGCAAATACAACAAGTCGGTAACACATCACAAAACCTACAACTCTCATAAAGATTACAAACATATCGGTTGAATCATGACCATTGGATTACATATCAAACAACTACACATTGTTCTAGACAACTTCAACCGCTCTTGGATCACCACAAATAGATGTCTGTATCTCATCACGTGGTTATCACTTCATGCTATGCATTTTCTCATTCCCAAGATAAATGATTATCTTCACATGCCAAAACCACTTTGAAACTCATCATGTGCATCATGTATAGGCGACATCTTCATCTCCGATCATCATCTGATCATAGATCAATATAGCCAATTCACCAAGATGCATCAATTAGGGTTCTGCTTATCAACTTGTTAGGGTTACTGGTTGATCACTCCGCTTGAAATACCAATACATTTTTCCTTCACTACTCTACTACTAGTTGCATTAGCATCACTACCAGTTGCAATACAACTCCATTACTGGTTACTATTGACATCAATGACAAAACTACTTCATTAATGCAATCTTCATGCAATGCCAACACGTTCTTCTCCCTCTCTATCTCCCCATTCTCTCTGTCTTTGTCTCTGTCTCTCTCTCTCTCTCACACACACACACATCATCTCCATCCCTCCTCTTCTTCCTCCCTCCCCTTCCTTTCCCTCTTTGTCTCCTCATCCCTCCCCCCCTCCTCGCTCCCTCCCTCCCCTCTTTTCCCTAACTCTATTCCTACCCCTCCTTTCCTCTCCCTCTCTATATCCACATCCCTCCTTACCCCCCATCTCTCTCACACACATGAACACATCTTCTCCCTCCCTCTCTCCCCATCTTCTTCTTCTTCTTCTCTCTCTCTCTCTCTATATATATATATATCTTTATATCACATATACACACATATTCTCCCTCCCTCCCCTTCTTCCTCTCCCTCTCTTCCTCCCCCTCTCTTCCTCTCCTTATTTATCTCCCTATACCTCCTTACCTATTTTTTAATTTCTCTATCTCCCTCTCTCTCTTTCTATCACACACACACACACACATCTTCTCCCTCCCTCCCCTTCTTCCTCTCCCTTTGACCCTCTCCTTCTTTATCTCCCCATTTTACTTACCTATATCTCTCTTTGTCTTTGTATCTGTCTCTGTCTCTATCTCTCTATCTTTGTCTCTCTATCTCCCTATCTGTCTCTATCTATCTCTGTCTTTGTCTTTGTCTCTGTCTCTATCTATGTCTCTCTGTCTCTATCTCTGTCTTTGTCTTTGTCTCTGTCTCTGTGTCTATTTGTCTATATGTCTATCTCACTCTCTCCCCTCTCCCTCTCTTCCTCTCCATCCCTTCCTCTCTCTCTCTCTCTATCTCCACATCCTTCCTTACTTCTCTCTCTCTCTCTCTCTCTCACACACACACACACCTTATCCTTCCCTCCCCTTCTTCTTCTCCCTTTCTATATCCCCACTCTCTCTCTCTCTCTCTCTCTCTCACACACACACACACACACACACACACACACACACACACACACACCTTATCCCTCCCTCCCATTCTTCCTCCCCCTCTCTTCCTTCCCCTCCCTTCCTCCCCCTCTCTATCTCACCATCTCTCCTTATCCCTCTTTCTCTCTCTCTCACAAACACACTCAAACACACACACACACACACACACACACATTCTCCCTTCCTCCACTTCTTCTTCTCCCTCTCTATCCCCCTATTCCCTCTCTCTATCACACACACACACACATCTTCTCCCTCTCTCTCTCTCTCACACACACACACATATTCTCCCCATTATTTCTCTCCCTCTCTCTCTATCACTCACACACACACACACACACACACACACACACACACACATCTTCTTCCTCTCTCCCTCTCTCTCTCTCTCACACACACACACACATCTTCTCCCCCCCTCCCCTTATTCCTATCCCTCTATATCTCCCCATCCCTCACCACTTTCTCTCTCTCTCTCTGTCTCACACACACACACACACACACACAAACATACACATCTTCTCCCTCCCTCCCCTTCTTCTCCCTTTTTATCTCCCCATTCTCTCTCTCCCTCTCTCTCTCTCACACATATCTTATCCCCTTTCATCCTCTCCCCCCCTCTCTCTCTCCATGACACACACATCTTCTCCCTCCCTCCCATCCATCTCCTTCTCTTCCTCCCCCTCCCTTCCTCTCCCTCTCTATCTCCCCATCCCTTCTTACCTTTCTTTCTGCCCCCCCCTCTCTCTCTCTCTCTCACACACACACACACACACACACACATCTTCTTGGCCCCCTTCTTCTTTTCCCTCTCTATCTCCCCATTTTCTCTATCACTCTCTCTCATACACATATTCTCCCCATTCATCCTCTCCCTCTCTCTTTATATCACATACACTCACACACACACACACATTCTCCCTCTCCCTCTCTTCCTCCCCCTCCTTTCCTCTCCCTTCCTCTCCCTCTCTATCCCCCAAACCCTACTTACACCTCTCTCTCTCTCTCTCACTCACACACACACACACACACACACACACACATGTTGAGCACATGAAAAAATGAGAAGGGGGGTGAATTAGTCTAAAACTTTGAAATAAATAAATTATAAACAACAATAACTAACTTAGAAACAACACATTAGTCATCAACACATGATCATCAACCATCAACGCATTAACACCAGATTTACATAGAAAACACAAATAAAGAAAAACCATAATGAGAATATAACTTGCAATATAAATAAGAATGATTAAAATGTTTTAGGTTCACTTCCAAGGAGAAACAACAATTGAAAGAATTGAAAGGCTAAGACACATTGCCTTAGGGAAAGATACACAGACTTGCACAATCAAGGATCACCGCTTTAGGGCAAGATACACACTGCTGCCAACAAATCACTATCAATCAGCAATGAAGGAAATAACTTAATTGAAATTGAGAAGGATTTTCCTAAACATGAAAGTATCCTTGAAAAAATAGATCAAGAAACCAAAATCATGGAAAACATATCTGATAACCTCTACTGTCACAACACACTATCTTACTGAATATATCACCTTCAAAGCTCTTCTGAATCTAACTTTTGTATATTTACAAACTCAAATCTACTTGCATATAATTTGCATATAATTCACATCAATTCACACACAATCCACTACTCAAATCATCCATCCCCACTTCTTAAATATGAGATAAATAATTGAAAACCTAATTAAAGGTCAACCAAAATAGAATACGCAATATTACACAAAATAAGCTACCCGAACCAAAAATACTCAGATAGGTCCACTCTAGGAGAAAGAGGGAACCAAAAAATATTATAATACATCATTCCAATATTAATCTAATGATCCATAGACACTACTACATTCTCCAAAGTCATTACCAAACGTAATGTGTAAATATAAAAATCAGTGACCGTAGAATATCTTTCGATGCAAAATACTTCATGTGGATCTCCACATGCCATGGTGAGACTCACAACAACATCTCAATACAAATTCCAACTCATATCCATACCAAAAGAATATGATCCAATTACGATAACATAATTGGACACACCAAGTCATAACATAACTGAATATCCCAAACAAAGCTCTCTTGTGGAACAAAGAAACCCTTTGAGAAACATACTGAGAATACTAAACATATCATGAAACCACTTCGACTAAACCACAACACAATCTACAACATATCTGAAGGGAATCGAAGGCTTCTTGGATCATTTTGACAGACACACTTCTTTCTAGAGAACAAAGATAACTATAAAAAACAAAATGCCACAACCAACACCAAAAGTATTGAACACAATCTGTAACACAAGAAACAACTACAACAAGAAAGAGCATATCCGGACTAACATCCATTTGAATAACCAGGTTTGGCACTAATGACAATGATACAAGTTAATGCTTCCAACCATCTCCTCTTTGTCATTGATTGCAACACTTAAACAACTTGAACAATTCTGGATAATCTCACAACAAATCTCTCTCCAATCTCACAATAACTCTCTCTTGAATCTCACAACAATTCTCTCCCCCTTTGATAATAATGAAAAAGGGTGCTGAAAATAATATTGACCAACACACACCACTACTCCCCCTTGAGAGCATCAACAACATCAATCTAGGAGATAGGGGATAAGTGTTGAATCTCCCCCTCAAAAGGTGCACCGCTATAATGCATCTAGTTAGAAAGGGGGGAGGGGAAATAACATCTAGTTTTTGCCTGAGATACTCAAAAGTATCCTTTTCCAATGCCTCAGTTAAAATGTTTGATATATGTTCTTTAGTAGAAATGTATTCCAATCCGACTTCTTTCTTTGCAACCTTCTCTATTAAGAAATGATAATGGATTGAGATATGTTTTGTTCTTGAATGTATAACCAGATTCTTTAAAAATTTTATAACACTGGTATTATCACACATAATAGGAATAAATTCATTATATATCACTCTGATATCCTTAAGTGTCTTCTTCATCCACATAACTTGAGTGCAACAAGATGCTGCTACAATGCATTTAGCTTCTATAGTAGATAATGATACTAATTATTGGTTCTTACTTATCCATGAAACCAACCTATCTCCCAAAAAGAATGCACCACTAATAGTACTTTTCCTGTAATCAATGCTTCTAGCCCAATCAACATCTATATATGATTTTAACATGAAATCCCCACCCTTCTTGTACCATAGACCAAAATCCTGAGTCCCTTTCAGATACCTAAAAACCCTCTTCACTACTTGTTCATGAGTTTCCTTCAGACTAGCCTAAAATCTCAAAACTAAACATATAGCCTGAAAAATATTTGTTCTAGAGGTAGAAGATATAACTATCCTCCAATCATAGATCTGTACTTCTTCTAATCAACATTCAGAGATGTATCATCTTTGCCTAATTTTCTACTAACAACTAAAGGGATAGTAATAGGTTTACAATTCTACATATCAAACTTCTTTAACATTTCTTTGACATATTCAGCTTGAGAAATAAAGATTCCATCATCCAACTGAGTAACTTGTAGACCAATAAATAATGACATCTCTCCAAACATAGACATCTCAAATTTCTTCTACATCTCTTCTGCAAATTCTTTACAGAAACCACCACTTCCTCCAAAGATAATATTATCAACATAAACAACAACAATCAACATCTTTTCAACCTTAAAATAAAGATTTCTATCTGTAGTACCTTTCGTAAGGTTTTTCTATAACAAATATCTATCCAATCTAGCATACCAAGCTCTAAGTGCTTGTTTCACTCCATAAAATTCCTTCTTTAACCTACAAAAAATTTCTGGATCCTTTGACAATGTAAATCCATCTGGTTGCTCAATGCACACTTCTTTTAATTCTCCATTAAAAAAAAATTGACTTGACATCCATTTTATATACCTTGAAATTCTTGTAGGCAAAAAAATCAAGAAACATTATTATAGCTTCTATCCTATCTACTAGAGCAAAAGTTTCCTCAAAATCAATACCTTCTACCTAAGAGTAGCCTTTACATACCAATCTTGCCTTGTTCTTTGTGACCTATCTTTGTTCATTCAGTTTATTTTAGAACACCCACTTAGTTTCTATCACATTTTTGTCTACTAGTCTGGGTACCAGCTCCCAAGTCTGATTCTTCTATATTTGATTCAATTCTTATTCCATTATTTTTACCCAAAGTTCATCTTTTCTTGCTTCTTCATAGTATTTAGATTTAATAAGTGAAAGAAAACAATAATTTTCTTTCTCATTTACCTGTGTAATGCTTCTTCTTGTGTGATCTCCTTTATTTTGTCTCCAATTATGTGATCTTTTGAATGATTCCTCTGCACATATTTTAAGGTCTTGATTGCTTTCTCTAGTTCTTCTTTATCTTCTCCAGTTTCATTTGTCTCTTCCTCATTGTTATCTTTCAGATCTATCTTTTCTTCTAAATCAATAGGAATAATTTTTAATTCAATCTCTTGAATGAGTTTAGTGATAGTTTGATCCCATGTTTGACATACTTTCACATTTGTACTTTCCACTATCTTGTTTAGTCTCTTATTGTAAGACCGTAGGATTTTTTGTTCATAGCATATCCTAAGAATATTCCTTCATTTGCTTTGTTATTAAACTTTTTGAGATCATTGTCATCTTTTTTGATATAGCACTTACTCTCAAAGATTCTGAAATACTTCACAGTAGGAGGTCTTCCATTCTACAACTCATAATGTGCCTTAGTATGATTTACTCTTATCTATACCCTGTTAAGAATGTAAACAACAATATGCACAAATTATTTCCAATACACATTATCCACGTTAGCAACCTTCATCATAGTTCTATCCATCTCAATAACAGTCTTATTCTTCCTTTCTACCACACCATTTTGTTGAGGAGTTCTTGGAGTAGAAAAATGTCTTCTAATACCATATTTCTCATAAAAAATATCAAATTCATTTGAAGTAAGTTCTCCACCTCTATCAAATCTTAAACACTTTATTTTAGCATCAACTTGATTTTCTACTATTGACTTTGAAATTTTAAATGTTTCAAAAGCTTTAGATTTTTCTCTAAAAAATGTAACCCATGTCATTCTAGAATAATCATCAATAAGTAGCATGAAATATATTTCTTCATGAAGTCTACTTATCCTTGTAGGTCTGCACAAATCTATATGAATCATCTCCAATGGATATGAAGTAGAATACTCCTTATTCGTGAAACTTCTCTTTGTCTTCTTCTCAAATTGACATTCCCTACACACAATATTAGTAGGCTTGATAATCTTTGGTAAATCTCTCACTCCTTTAGTATTATTGATCTTCATCATATTATGAAAGTTAGCATGTCCCATCATTTTATGCCATAACCAACATTCATTGCTCCGAGTCAGAAAACATCTATTTCCACTTCTATCCTTTATGTAATAAACATTTCCACTTGTCTTAATGCCTTCTGCTAGCAGTTTTTCCTTTTCTAACTATACATCCAATATTTGTGAACACAAATTCATAACCTCTATTGCACATCTAACTAATACTCAATAAACTAGGTCTCAAACCTTCTACATAATAAACATTTATGGTTACCATTAATTGAGATACTTCCTATTCCACAAATAGGTGCAACTTTCTCTATTACAAATTTCATTGATCCACCATCATTCTTCTTAAGATTAATGAACTTGTATTTATCCCTTGTCATGTGATTTGAACATCCAAAGTCAATGATCCAAGATCTTGGTTCAACCTTAGCATGTAGTGCAGTCTTCTCTTCCAATTTTCTAAACCTATCTTGATTCTCTTCTATAGCAAAAAAAAAAGATTCTTCATTTGAGTCCTCACCATCTTCATACTTAAATGAATGTGTCTCCATAGAATAAAATCTCTTTTTCCCTTTATCTCTATCATTTATCCTTTTCTTCAGTCGTATCTTCTATATCTACTTTTCTTTTCATCATCATCAAATTTTATGTAGTCTTCTAAAGTTATATATACATTTAGAAGCATACTGACCAATTATTCTACAACTAAAGAATTTTAAGGACAACTTACCTTCGTACTTTCTAGTTCCTCTCTTCACTCTTACAAAGTTTGCCTCAATCTCATCCAATTTCTCAATTATTTTTGATTTATCTCCTAATATCCTTGAAACGTAATGCATCTTCTTTTTGGTAGGATTTTATGTCATCCATCTTTCCAATTTCATCGGTAGACAATATAATGATAAGATAATTAATTGAATATTTATTTAGATCATGACATTCTTCAATAGCACATTTCTTTGGTTTGTAGGGTTTGGTTAATGTAAACATGATCTTTCTGATAACATCACTGTCTTTCTAATAATATCACTTTCTTCTAAAATTCCACCAATAGCTTATATAGCCTCCACAATATCATTCACTCTATGTGTGTAGTTCTCAAAACTCTCATCAGCAGGTATTTTGAAACCTTCAATGTTTTCTTCAAATTCATAAGTATAGCTTGGCAGGTCTTCAGATCACCTTTGTATGCATAACATAACTTGTTCCAAACTTCCTTATCTTCTTTCAATCATTTAACCTGAATAATTCATCACTCAAACAACTAATCAGTACTATTATAGACTTTGCATTTGTCTCCTAAGCCTTAAGCTCATCCAAAGTTGAAGGTTCATTCTAAGGTCGTTTATAACCGGTTTGAATAATCTCCTAGATTCCATTCTGCAATGTCTCCAAGTAAGATTCCATTATTTCCTTCCAATAAGAAAATTTTGTTCCATCAAACATCAATGCTTTAACATGTATTTCTTGTGCCATTTTTAGATCTACCTCAAGTGGTTAAGCTTTCCAAAGGGGAACCAATTCTCTAATACCAATTGTTGAACACACTTTAGGACTGAGAGGGGTGAATAAGTTTAGAACTTTAGAATAGATTAATTATAAACAATATTAAATAACTTAGAAACAACACTGTTAGGACTATATTTTAAGTTTCCTAAGGTTGGGATTTTTGCTTTTCTTTGGCTTCAAAGTGCCCTTTTAAAATCATTTTGGTAGGTATTTTGTTTGATCAGTGATTGGTTTTCCCTATCACCTTCTGCTTAAGTTCTTTCCTCAAGGGTTTCCTATTGTTCAAGATTGGCCTTGTGTCCTAGTGCTTCCTTTTCAGCTGGTAATTCCAACATGTGAAAGTATTAAGTTTGTTGCATCCCTTCTATTTTAATGAGCCTTAGGTTTTTGGCCCCTTTTGCATGATGTCTTAGGGACATAACTTAAAGCATGTGCCTTAGGTTGTTTTTATGTGGGCCTTCGTCTTTGAAGCCCTCGATTTGTGTTGAGATGTTCTATATGCCTTATTGATTTTTTAAGTGTCATCAAATGTGGCAACTTTGCAGTTCTCCAAAGGGTAACTCGAGACTCAGAGAAGCCTTTTCTTTTTCTTACTGAGTCCCAAGTCATTTTATTTGTTGAGATCTAAGTACATGTAACTTGAGCACTTGGTAAGCTATTTTATAGCTCTTACTATCTCTTGAGTCATGGGCCACAAAACGCAGGTGTTAATATAGTCAAATATTGGTGAATTATTCATTTGTGGTTTGGTGAGTGTCTGAGGAGGATGGTTGCAATATGATATTTAAAAGTAACTCGACACTCGTTGAGAGGCTTTCTTTCTCTTGGGTGAGTTTTCGAGTAAGTGGAGACAACGTGCTTTGTCAGCAGATGAAAGGTATCCAGCATGTCAACTCGGGACATGTTAGCAATCATCTAAGGAGTAAAAGTAAGGTTGGTGATAAGAAAAATGAAGGTCAAAATGTTGGCATTTGGCATTATAATAGACAATGGGAGATTGTTGGCATTTCAATAAGGATATTGAGAAGGTTGTTGATGATTATGGATATAACTGATTAAGGATGTTTACTGTCTTGATATTAATATTTTGTCGTTGATGTCAAGAAATTGATTTTCTAATTCAGTATGATGTTGCCATATCTTGAGAAGTATGATTTAAAGAGTATAAAGATGTCAGTAAAAGACACAGGAAAGATTATGATGAATAAGGGGATGAATAAGGTATTCAATGGGCAACTATTACTGAGTTAGACAATGATGAGATCATGATGTTTAGATTGTTTCGACATCATACATATGTTATAAATTGTGAGGTTAATACTATACTATAGTATCAAATAAAGAACCTAGTTGGTAAACCCTAAGGTTATTGCTATCGGTTAATGAAGGCGGAATGTCTACCAAGTAAAGTTTAGTATTTACCGAGTTGTAACCGAGTTGTAACCGAGCTATAGCAGAATGCATTAAATGGTTACATGCGTTATTTAATGAAGGAAGCTGATGAGATGGAACTGATTAAATGATTGGTATGCCATAAATATAGTTTCTTAAGAATCTATGGCAATGGAAGATCGATAGGAAGATCTACAACGCAGATTGAACCGCAATACCCTAGCACAAGTTCCAAGAAATGTATGCAAGTTCCAAGATGAGGTAAAACATTTTCAGATCAAAAGATGCATTGAACCTAGTCAAGTATGAAGATCTGATGGCTATGATTGATCATGGGAAATATGATCAAGGAGATTAAGCGGTTATCTAATTGTTTATAAATAGGAAACTATTGATAAACAATGAATGCGGGCAAGTGTATGCACATGGATGCTACATAGTGATTATCGAGCATTGAAGCTTGAAGACCTATTTGAATAAGAGAGTATAGAAGTCCAGTAGATGGACAAGATTAGTTCTATGTCTAGATTGTATTGAAAAAATAAGAATCTGCTTTAGCATTTTAGATGTGAAGTTGCAAATAGATTTTTATTACTGTTATTTTATGAAAGTGACAGAAAATCTCTTAATTGAGTGGACTTAACAACCTTATTTGTAAAACCCTCTAGCAAGGTGACATTTTGATTGAGTGTTTGAAATCCTTTAATAAGGTCACTTCTAACAAGGTGAAGATCCTAACAGATCTGAGGAAAATCCCTTAATCGGGTCACATCTAGCAATGTGCTTGTAATCTTTAATAGGATTTGCTTTTAACCGAGCATACTCTAGAAGAGTATATTTCTTAGTGGGTCCGAAATCCCATAGTGGTTTTTCCCTATTTGGGTTTCCACATTAAATCTAGTGTTATGAGGTTTATGATGTTTATATGCTTTTGAGTTTGCATGTTTAACAATTTTGGTTATATTACTGAAGTATATGTTACCGAGGTTGAATATGATGTTTCTATGGAAGATTAAGTTTGTATGATTCAGCCCCCCCCTCTCATCTTATTGGCTATTGGATTTGTACTTATATTAAGTATCATAACTATCAATTGGTATCAGAGCCTTAGAATCTAGAAGAAAAGTTTAAAGGCACTTGAGTTAAAAGATCCAAAGATGTATAAGAGGGATGCACTGAAGCTGAACAAGTCAAGTTTCTCTACATGGCAGAAAAGGATGAATCTGCATCTATCAGGAGTTGGAGAATATGCTATATACTATCTGGAGAATGATTTTGTTACACTGATCACCTATCCATTGACAATGGAAGAGATAAAGTCAAAGCAAGAACATATTCAAGCAATGATTGAAATAACATCTGCATTGACCGATTCAAAGTTTAATCACCTAGAAGGCTGAAATAATGCAAAGGCAATGTGGGATAAGATCATATCTGTGTATGGAGGAGATGAACATGTTCAAAGAGAAAAAGTAGATAGTCTAAGAGGACAACTTGAATCCATGAGGATGAATGAAGGTGAGAACATAACTCAGTACAGTACAAGACTAAAGGAGATTGTCAATCAAATCAAAGGAGCAGGTGGAACTATTGAAGAAAAGGATATAACAAGTTAGTTGTTAAGAACCCTTCTACCAGCTTATGTAATCCGAGTCTCTGCAATCAATGAATTGAGGTCTGTACTTAATATGCCAATTTAATTAGATGCTACCATTGGTAAGCTACATGCATTTGAGTTAAGTAACTTTGATAACGGTGGATCTTCGATAAACAAAGTTGAATCTGCATTTAGTTCTTTTCATCTTGATGAATCTAATGATTTCAATGAAAGAAAGTATAAGTACTCTGAAGGAGATCACAGTGGAGCAAGTGAAAGATTTCGTAAGAACATGGAAGAAGTACACAAATAATATGAGGAAATCAGAAAGCAAGAAGAGTTTGAAGAACTATTAGCCAGAAGGTTACCAAGAGGCAAAGGTAAGTATAAAGGAAAACTACCTTTGAAATGTTTCAATTGTGATAAGATAGGACATATGGCTTCTAACTGGCTTGACAAATATTTTATTGAAAAGAGAGATTACCGAGATAACAGATAGAAAGATAATCATTACAGAGGACACTGAGACTTCAAAAGAAGAGATAGAAAGACATGCTTAATAGCCGATGAGGAATCCAATGATGATAAATCTGATGACACTGAAACAACAGAAGTAGTTTATGTGGCTATCAAAGATGGATCAAATGAAGAAAGGTATGAAGAAAAATCCCTAATATCTCACATAAACACTAATGATTCTTGGATCATAGATAGTGGATGCTCACATCATATAACAGGAGATAAACACAAGTTTGTTATATTAGAAGATTATGATGGAGGCTATGTTAGATTTGGTAATGATGCACCATGTCCGGTGAAAGGTAAAAGATCTATAACACTTCTTGACAATGCTAAATGTAATGATTTTTATTGCGTTGAAGGTTTGAAATACAATTTGTTGAGTGTAGCACATCTAAACAACACAGGTTACCGAATAGAATTTCAGAAAGGAATTGCCAAAGTTCAGGACAAGAATGGAAAGTTAGCTGCTATTGGGACACAAACAAAAGGTAATACATTTCACCTTGACTCAACTCGGAACAAGTGTTTGTATACAAAGATAGATGATACCTAGTTATGGCATAAAAGGTTTTGTCATGTAAATTTTGATAATCTGATCAAAATAAGTAAGAAGCACTGAGTAAGAGGTCTACCGAGTCTTGAAAAACCTGAGAATGCTATGTGCCGAGGATGCCAGATGGGTAAGATGACAAGATCAAGCTTTACAAGTAAGTCTTACACTTCTAAGGGAATTTTAGATCTTGTGCACACTGATCTTTGTGGTCCTATGAAAGTTCAAAGTTATTATGGTGATAAATATTTCATATTATTTGTGGATGACTATTCAGGGATGATGTCAGTAATGTTTTTAAAAGATAAATTAGAAGCTTTTCAAATGTTTAAATGGTACAAGGCTAGAGTTGAAAATGAAACAGGAAGACAACTGAAATGTCTTAGATCAAATAGAGGAGGAGAGTTCACATCTGATGAATTCAATTTATTTTGCAATGATCATGGTATTAAAAGACAAGTCTCTGCACCGAGAACTCCACAACAGAATGGAATAGCTGAGAGAAGAAACAAATCTAATGTGGATTGTGCTAGAACATTGATGATTGAAAAGAAGGTGCCACAAACATTTTGGAGAGAAGCAATAAGCACAATAGTTTACACCTTGAACCGAGTACAATTGAAGAAAGGTACTTTGAAGACACCATATGAAATCTGGTATGATAAGAAACCCAATGTAAGTTATTTAAAAATCTTTGGAAGTAGATGCTATGTTCATAAAGATGATAGAAATGGCAAGTTTGATCAGAAGAGTGAAGAAGGAACATTTCTAGGTTATTCTTCTAGAAGCAAAGCATTTAAATGTCTGATCAAATCATCTAACAAAATAGTAGAAAGTGCAAATGTGAAAATTGATGTATTTGCAGAAAGAAATGATGAAGGAAATTCCAAGGAACCAGAAGACTATGATGAATTTGTCTATGTTCAACCGACAAGTCATACCGAGAAAACTGTTGAAGAAAATGAAGAGAATATCCAGTTACCGAGTGATGAAGAAGATCATACAGAGCCTACCGAGCCTGTATTAGCCAAGTATGTCAGAAGACATCATGCACCAAGTCAGATTATAGGAGACAAGGATGATCCAGTGATGACAAGGAACAAACTGAGACAGAACACATGTCTGATATCTGAATTTGAACTGAGAATAGTGAAAGAGGCATTTAACAGTGAAGATTAGATAAATGCTATGATAGAAGAGATTGATCAAATCAAGAAGAATGACACATGGACACTAATCCCAAGACCAAAGGACAAAAATGTAATCGGTACAAAGTGGATTTTTAGAAATAAGCTAAATAAAAAAGGAGAGGTCATTCGAAACAGAGCAAGACTAGTTTGCAAAGGTTATTCTCAAGAAGAAGGAATTGATTATGGTGAAACTTTTGCACCTGTTGCTAGACTTGAAGGAGTAAGAACATTGTTGGCATATGCTGCTTTCAAAAAATTCAAGTTATATCAAATGGATGTCAAATCTACATTTCTAAATGGAATATTAGAAGAAGACATTTTTATTGAACAACCTGAAGGATTTGTTGAAGACAAGAATAAAGATTAGGTATGTAAATTGAACAAATCTTTATATGGTTTGAAACAAGCACCTAGAGCATGGTATGAAAGATTGCACTATTATTTGATTAAGATTGGTTTTATAAGGACAAGTGAGAACAATAATATGTACATGATGAATGATGAAAATGGAATACTGATCTCAACCATATTCGTTGATGATATTATATTTTGTGGAAATGGCTCTTTATGCAAGAACTTTGGAAATGAAATGAGCAAAGAATTTGAGATGTCATTAATCGGTGAGATAAAGTATTTTATAGGTTTATAGATACTGCAAATGAAAAATAAGATTTTCATTACTCAATCCAAGTACATAAAGGAAATCTTGAAGAAATTTGGAATGGAGGATTCAAAACCAGTAAGTACTCCTATGACTACCAACTGTAAATTATCAAAGAATGATGAATCTGAATCTATTGATGAGACACTTTACCGATCCATGATTGGAAAACTACAATATGTTGTTCACAGCAAACCAGACATAGCACATGCAGTAGGTATAGTTGCAAGATTCTCTGTAGATCCTAAGGAAACACACATGACAACAATCAAAAGAATTTTTAGATACTTGAAAGGCACTGAAGATTATGGCTTAGTATATTAGAAAGTAAATGATTTTGATTTAACAGTTTATATTGATGCTGATTGGGCAGACAACATTGATGACAAAAAAAGCACAAGTGGAGGAGCTTTCTTTTTAGGGGGAAGACTAGTGAGTTGGCCTAGCAAGAAACAAGGATGTGTTTCACAGTCAACAACAGAAGTTGAATATGTTGCTGCAGCATTGAATTGTACTAACATTGCATGGATCAAACAACTATTGGAAGGTATAAATGAGAAAGTTACCGAGCCAGTAACTATATTTTGTGACAATACTAGTGCCATTAACATTTCAAAAAATCCTGTTATGCACTCTAAGACAAAGCACAACTCTATCAAATATCATTAGCTTAGAGAAGAAGCTCAAGAGAAGAAAGTGGTGTTGGAGTATGTTAGCACAAAGGAACAAATAGAAGATATCTTCACCAAACCACTACCAAGGGACACTTTTGAATATCTCAGAAGTAAGTTAGGGGTCCTACCCCTATCTTTTACTCACTAATCGAGTTTGGTGAAAGCATCAATCCGATGACTCTATCAAATATCTTTTAGGAGTTGATGTTGATTTACACACTTTAGGATGTTTTCTAAAGGTGTACAAGAAATATTACAGGAAACATTATAGGAAATAATGCAGGACACAATACAAGGAACATAAATTGAAGACAAAATGCTCTGACCAAGACTAAATTGACACATTACAGTAGGAATTCACTTCATATAGGAAGAAATTATGTTTTAGTTCTTTACTTTTTGGCATTGTTGTCAAAGGGGGAGAAAACTGAGAAAGGGGAGAAGACTGAAGATTGGAGAAGAATGAAAATAGGAGAATTCTAATGTATGGGGGAAAAGTTTGATGACAGCAAGAGAGAGCATTTCAGCATTTCAGAATCACATCAATCCGAATCTTTTAAGGTCAAATCAATTGTTTTTGCCATCAATGCCAAAGGGGGAGATTGTTGGCATTTGGCATTATAACAGACAATGGGAGATTATTGGCATTTCAATAAGGATATTGAGAAGGTTGTTGATGATTATGGATATAACTGATTAAGGATGTTTATAGTCTTGATATTATTATTTTGTCATTGATGTCAAGAAATTGATTTTCTAATTCAGTATGATGTTGCCGTATCTTGAGAAGTATGATTTAAAGAGTGTAAAGATGTCGGTAAAAGACATAGGAAAGATTATGATGAATAAGGGGATGAATAAGGTATTCAATGGGCAACTATTACCAAGTCAGACAATGATGAGATCATGATGTTTAGATTGTTTTGACATCATACATATGTTATAAATTGTGAGGTTAATACTATACTATGCTATCAAGAAAAGAACCTAGTCGGTAAACCCTAAGGTTATCGCTATCGGTTAATGAAGGTAGAATGTCTACCGAGTAAAGTTTAGTATTTACCGAGTTGTAATCGAGTTGCAACTGAGCTATAACATAATGCATTAAATGGTTACATGCATTATTTAATGAAGGAAGCTGATGAGCTGGAACTGATTAAATTATTGGTATGCCATAAATATAGTTTGTTAAGAATCTATGGCAATGGAAGATCGACAAGAAGATTGAATCGCAATACCCTAGCACAAGTTCCAAGAAATGTATGCAAGTTCCAAGATGAGGTAAAACATTTTTAGATCGAAAGATGCATTGAACTTGGTCAAGTATGAATATTTGATGGCTATGATTGATCATGGGAAATATGATCAAGGAGATTAAGCGGTTATCTAATTGTTTATAAATAGGAAACTATTGATAAACAATGAATACGGGTAAGTGTATGCACATGGATGCTACATAGTGATTACCAAGCGCTAAAGCTTGAAGACCTATTTGAATAAGAGAGTATAGAAGCCCAATAGATGGACAAGATTAGTTCTATGTCTAGATTGTATTGAACAAATAAGAATCTGCTTTAGCATTTTAGATGTGAAGTTGCAGATAGATTTTTATTACTATTATTTTGTGAAAGTGATAGAAAATCTCTTAACCGAGTGGACTTAGTAGTCATATTTGTAAAACCCTCTAGCAAGGTGACATTTTGATTGAGTGTTTGAAATCCTTTAACAAGGTCACTTCTAACAAGGTGAAGATCCTAACAAATCTAAGGGAAATCCCTTAACCGGGTCACATCTAGCAATGTGTTTGTAATCTTTAACAGGATTTGCTTTTAACCGAGCATACTCTAGAAGAGTATATTTCTTAGTGGGTCCGAAATCCCACAGTGGTTTTTCCCTATTTGGGTTTCCACATTAAATCTGGTGTTATGAGGTTTATGATGTTTATATGCTTTTGAGTTTGCATGTTTAACAATTTTGGTTATATTACTGAAGTATATGTTACCGAGGTTGAATCTGATGTTTTTATGGAAGATTAAGTTTGTATGATTCACCCCCCCTCTCATCTTGTTGGCTATTGGATCTGTACTTATGTTAAGTATCAAAACTATCACAAAAGTGCTCCCCTTGGGTAGGGAGATTCAAATTTTATCGGTGGTCGTCGATGGGTTTTGATCAACGGTTGAGATTCAAACTTATGTCATGGCCATTTGTGCCATCAAAGTTCACATGAATAGAATTAATGAAAAAAAGACTGAAGATTAAAGGCATTCAATCATAATATTAATTTATTTTCAAGGTCAAAGCAGAATTTGAAGCAAAGAGGAGGAAAAGCTAGGGTTCTTGCAACAAAATTCAATCACCTCAACAATTTTTAGCCAATTTGTCAAAAGCCAGTAAGTTTATTTTCACGTTCTCTACTGTTCATTTGAGTTTTTTCTGAAGAGAAAGTAGGGTAATTAGTTAGAACCATATTTTAAGATATTTGTAGAATTTGAGAAGGGTATCCATATAAAATCCACAAGATGTCCACTTCTTCAAGAGTTTCACAATCAGACGAGCCTAAGGCAAAAGAAGATAAGAAAATAAAAGAATATTCATGATGATTTAATTGCCTTATTGCCTAGATCCTCATATAGGTTGATGACTAGTGCCCGTGACCCTAAATTTTTATAGAGCAATTGTAGAGAGATCTATTTTAATGTTAGTGGGCACCATATTTTCAAGTTTTTCTTCTTGAAATCAGAATCAGAGATCCCATAATGTAACCCTTGGAGGTTAGGGCTCACAAGGATAGTTGTCCCAAATATGTTTTTAAACTTAGGCCTCAGTAAAGATGTGGCCAATTTCTATAACTCTGCTAATAAGTTGATTAAATCTAAGAATGGGAGCTTGCTAGAAATTAGCATAGACAAGATACTGGAAGTCTTTGATATGTAAGATTGTAGGGATTATAATACAAGGATTGATCTGGTAGGGCTAAAATCAGAATATGAAGCCATTGAGGGGTTCTATAGGAGGAAATGGTTACTCGTACATAGGCCTAGATATAGAGGTAACTTGTATCAATTTGCCAAAATAGAATGACCCCCCTACAAAGTAGACTTATTTTATAAATACTTTGAGATGACATACTATGCAACATGTCAAGTGCTGGGATATGAAGGAGGTCCTATGATGCCTCAGGAGATAATGTTAGTAACTTGTGATGCTCAAAGTGAAATAAATTATAAAACATATGACTACCCCTAGTTTGTTGCAGATGCCATCCATGATGCATTGGTCAAAATTCAACAAGGTGGCACCATATAAAATTTAAGTGGTATTCTTTATTGATGCACATGTTGTTATGTCATGGACAACAATATAATGTATGGGGGTTTGAGCTTCATGTAAAGGTTCTTGATGCCAATGGCATTAAGAAGCTAGTCCAACTGTGGACTTCAATTTGGGATTATGGATATGAATACTCTCAAGCCCTCATATTTGAAAAATATTTATTAAAAGGATTTATGTTGCATCGTATTGACCACAATTGGGTAGACTGGTATATGCCTGAGGATTACACATATATCATATTTTATGGTTTCAGTGGGAAGCCCCATGTATTACCTTTTATTGTGCCAAATAGGTTGGCTACTCTAGAGATAATTTGGTAGATGTTTGAAGCTTCTACCCCCTTTAGGGTTCAAGCCAAGGGGTCTTTTCTGCTTGTGTATTTGGATATTGGTGACTACATAATAAATACTACAAAAGGCTATGAGAAGGCTATTAGTATCTAGCCAAGGGGTCTTTTCTTCTTGTGTATTTGGAGATTGGTGACTACATGATAAATACTACAAAAGGCTATGAGAAGGCTATTGAACTGCTAAACATTTCCATCTATCAGTCAGATTAATAGCAAGGCAATTTGTCATGGAGGTGTACTATTCTTTTGCTAAAAGGGCAGTTACATTAGGAAAGTGTGTGCATGAATTTTTTTTGGGTGAAGAACTGATGAGGAACTGACAGTCTTATGAAGAAGTGTGGGTGAGAAGGTTTGCCAATTTTAAAGTGCAGAAGATTGAAAGTAGAAGAAGGCTGAAGGATCCATCCTACCAAGGTATATTTCTAGATGAATTTGATAGAGTCCAAAGGATGGAGCTATTCATCCAAAATGCCCCTTCTATTCTAGCCAACTTGTCCATTTTTTCACCTCCATCCCCAAGTCCATCAATATTTGTAGTAGAAGGACTGGTGGTAACCACACCATTAGCTCAAATATCTTCAACCCCATCCTCCAATGTTATAATATCACAAGGAATTGATAAAAGAGGAGAACAATAAGAAGGAGAGGAGGTGGAATAAGAAGTGAGGTTGCAACCTTATATACCCCCTAGTGATCAAAATGATGACATTGTTTTTTTTATTTTTTTTGGTAAAAGTGGTAAACCACTAATATATATTAATATAATAAGGATTACAAAAAATGATTCAAATAGAATACTAGAAGGAAAGAACCAATAAGAAAACCTCTGGTTATATCTCGATATAAATTACAAATGTTATCAAGATACACAATATATCTCAAAAAAATTAATCATAAAACTATCAGCTATCTAAGCTAGACATTGGCCGATATCATAATACAATACCAACAAGACCACATTGATAGGAGTCATCCTGATATTTACTGTTCTATACTCAATCTATCACCATGAGTTACACTGATAGTTCCAAGTCTAAAATAACTTGACCAACACTTATCGGTCAAGTCACGTCGATGTACAACCAAATAGGTTTATCAGTCACACAACATCCATTGGAGTCATAATCTGAAAGTCATCCCGAAATATCTTGTCACTCGGATGACCCCAACTCCATAAGTTCATCGGCCATACTCTTATCAAACAAAACCCCATCGGCCAGACAATAAAAGTCGATCTGACATTCGACAGGTCATTCCAAAGACCAATGTCACCCCGAAGCTCCTCTATACTCAATCCATCGCCATGAGTTACACCGATACTTATAGGGCTAAAATAACTCAAACAACAATTATTGGCCAAGTCACGCTGGTGTACAACCAAACAGGTTCATCGGTCACACAACGTCCATCAAAGTCACAATCTGAAAGTCATCCCAAAACATCATGTCACCCCGATGACCCCGACTCCACATGTTCATCAACTAGACTCTCACTAAACAAAACCCTATTGGTTAGATAATAAAAGTTGACTTGAAATTCGATAGGTCATTCCAAATACCAATGTCACCCCGAATCTCCTCTATAATCAATCCATCACAATGAGTTACACTGATAGCTTTCCATATAACTAAGACTCTTACGGAGAGCTCGAGACACACCAATGACTTCCAACATTGGTCAGAGTCACACTGATGGATAGAAAACACAACCTCATCAGTAAGACTCACTCTGATAAGACTATTTCAACCCATCATTGGCCAAACATGCTCAGTTGGTAGAATACATATCAATAACCTAAGTCATCTTGATAGTAAGCTTTGTTCGATCATCGACCAGAGTCACATTGAACACACAGACCAAAGATAGTTTAGGATTACTACATAGGTTGGCTAGAGTCACACTGGTCAGGTCACCAAAGAGGACTTCTCCAGCACTGCTCAAATCGACCAGACATCTCAGGGGTCTCACTGATATTGCTCTCTTAGAGGTTTAGACCAATAAGATTGAGGCACATTTTTCCAAGAATCTCCTAGTTGATGAAGATCTTATTGGCACCTCCAAAGCACTCAAAGACTATTGAGATTCATGGGTTCCAAGTCCAATCAAAGTAGTAAGAACCAGATCAGAAACTACTCTTGTTTATCAGCATAAAGGACTCCCAATCCACAAAATCCATAGATAATAGTCTATTTAGACAATCTGCAAGAAAATCAAGTTTATATACGGCCCTAACCTACAACTCACTCTAAGTTGAGTGCCTCTCTTCCTTCACAATGTCCTCCAAGTGGGGTAATAGCCTCAAATGACTTATCTCGAGAAGTCATTATTCCTATTGATCGTATTCTTTTCATCCATCACAATATCCTGTAAGTAGGGAAAAACATCTATATTTGTACCTCCATCAATTGAATCCACCTCCATTTTGTCGCATCCCATGTTAGCTAACTTGTCCACTAGCCTGTTGCCTTCTCTAAATGTGTGTGATAAGATGCAAGACTTAAAAGAATCCAAAAGAGATCAAAGCCTCAATTAAAACATAATTGATATGCCAATTGAAAATCTTTCTTGTTATACATGCATTTATAATCAATGCAGAATCACCTACATGAATCTTCGAGTATCCCAATTTCTTTGCCATTAATAGACCACATAAGAGAGCTTGAGCTTCTACCATATTATTAGTCCCTTGTGGCAATGTAGATGATTTAAAATCTTTAACCTCACCCAAATAATTCCTAATACATGCATCTACTCTTGAATCTCCTGGATTATCTCGACAAGAGCCATAAAAGTTAATCTTCACAAAGTCTTGATGTGGGGGTTGCCAGGTTATAAGAGATCTGTCAATCCTTGGCTTAGGGGATTAAGATAAATTACCATTGGGAGATAAACATATATACTTCCAATTTTGGATGATAGAGCCATCCCAAGAGGTGAATGTTGAATTACAAGTGTGATGATTCTTCACATAAACATCTACTAATTCAGAGACCGATTTTTCTATGTTGTATTGCACTATCTCAATAGAGGAGGAGACTTTCTTGAAAATTCTCTTATTACGTTCCCATTGAATAGACCACGTAGTTGTTGTTGGGATGATTCTCCAAATTCAAGAGAAAAGAGAGGGCTTGAAGAGGATGGGTAATCCTTGGAACAAGTCCCATATATTATTTGGAAGGGGCATAGACAATTCTAATTTATTCATTATAAAAATCTAGCACTGTTGAGTAAAAGGACACTGAATAAAAAGATGATCAACTATTTCATACTCTTGATCACATAAAACACATTTATTGTGAAATTTATAGCTTAGCTAATTTATCACTGTTAATTTTTTTTTCAAAGCCAACCATGTGAAACATCCTGCTTTGGGCATAATTGCATTGTTCCACCAAAAATAAAATGCTCTTTGTACCTATTGCCAATTCATCAAGTGTTGTAGTGTTGTATATCCATGCTTCACCAAATAAGTGTCATCTTTTGTTGGGGCCCATATGATTTTGTCATCTACATCTATCAAAAAAACTATCCTCTGAGATAAAACTTGTTGGAGCAGCCTCATTAGATCAACATCAATCCCAATATCCACGAGATCCTTCCAAATTATTTTCCTTGAATATAGATTGATTGTGCTCACATAGTCTATTAATTTAGAGCCCCATTTTTTAATGAAGAGTGGGATTACTTGTTGCAATTGATGAATATGGGATAATGGGGTATAGCTATTCTATGAATCAAACCAAAATTATATTGATTTCCCATTATGTACTTGCCAAGAAATGTATTTGGTCACCACATCCCTAGAAGCCATCATGAACTTCCACATAAATGGACCGTCTGGAGGATTAGATGTGTCCAAATACTTAGCTTGCATGATTTGACACCATTTTAAGTTTGTCTTTGTATACATTTTCCAAACTAATTTCCCTCCAAAGGTTTTATTTCGCTTAGCCAAGTCATGTAAACCTACTCCTCCCTCTCTTTTCCCAATTGCCATGTTACTCAGTGAGACTAATGGAATCTTCTTTTCTTCTGATAAATTTCCCTTCCAAAGAAAGTTCCTAATGACTTTTTCAATTTAAAGAATCACAGATTTGGGATATTTAAGTATAGACATATAATAGTTTGGAATGGCAATTAAGACAGTTTTGATAAGTAAGACGCATCCTGAAAGTGATAGCCATCTAGATTTCCACACTAAAATTTTATTTTTTATCCATTCAATAACATCTTTCCAATAAGATATCTTATTATTTCCCATGAAGAAAGGTATACCCAAGTATATACTAGGTAACTCTTCTAGCTTGAATCCCAAAATCTTAATAATCTTTCTTTTAGTAATAACCTTAGTATTCAAAATAAATACCTTAGATTTTCGAGGGTTTATCTGCTGTGCTAACACTGATGTATAAAGTTCTAGCACTGTCTTCATTTGGGTGGCTTCTTGAGCAATTGATTTTCCATAGAGCAAAGTATCATATGCAAATAGAGAGTGTGTAATAGAAATAGATGTACTTGGGATATGAATACCTTTCCAAACACCAAGTATCATGATTAAATTTGATTAAGCTACTAAAAGTTTCAGCCATAATAATAAACAAGAAAGGAGATAGTGGATCTCCTTGTCCGATTCCTTGGGTAGCTGCAAAGAACCCTACTAGTGCCCCATTTATGATTACTCAATAATATGCTCCTAATATACATGCCTTAATCCATTTACACCATTTTTTAGAGAAACCAAACTTATGTAGGACTACTATAAAAAAGCACCACTTTACCTATCATAAGATTTCATCATATCTAATTTGACAATAAATGATGACAAGTGAGAGGTATGAATCAAATAAAGTGCCTCATGGGAAACCAGTGCCCCTTCCATAGTCTTTGTCCCTGGTACAAAGCCTCCTTGTTCTGGAGAGATAATTTTTGGAATTAGATGCTGCAACCTTAGATAAATAGCCTTAGTAAGAATCTTATATATTGTATTATACAAAGATATAGGCCTGAATTCTACAAAAGTTTTTGGATCTTTAACTTTTGGAAGGATAGCTATGTTTGTAGCATTGAAGTTTTTTAAAACTGATGTACTTCTTGACTCTTCTAGAGTTGCTAGTAAATCAATACATACTACATCCCAACATTTTTGAAAAAATAATGCTATAAATCCATCCAGACATAGTTCTTTATTGGATGCTAGTGAAAAAACCACTTTCTTAATTTCTTCCATAGTGAATGGCTTGATTAGATCCTCATTATCTTGCTGAGAAATAAGTTGCAAAATAACATCCAATACTTCTTGCTCACCATGATTAAGGAATGGATTAGGGTTAATAGGAGCTAAGAGATTTTTGAATAATCTTATGTCTTCTTCTTGGATTTTTGAAGCATTTGTGATCCTATTACCAGTGATAGCATCATTGATGATGAATATTGATGATGCTTCTCTTTTGTCTTTGGCTGAAGCATGAAAGTACTTGGTATTTTTATCTCCTTCTCTTAGCCAAAGTTTCCTAGACTTGTGCCTCCAATAAATTTCTTCTCTTCTACTAAGGTCTTCCCATGTAGCTTGCAGTTGTTTTTGCTTTTCATATGTACTTGGATCCAAACCATGGAGAATAATATGATCCTGAATACCTATTAATTGTTTTTCTACTACTTCTTTTTTAATGAAAATGTTTTTAAACGCATGCACATTCCACATTTTGATTTGGTTCCTACATGTTTCAATTTTCTATCAAGTTGAAACATCTTTATGCCAATTTGAGAGGGTGCACTTACCCACCATTTCCATAAAATAGGTAAAAAGTGTGGATGTCTAAACCACATTCTCTCAAATTTAAAAGAGGGACAATGCACAGGTGGGGTTGTACTGATCAAAATGTTCAGTGATATTGCATAATGATCTGAGCATGTGAGAGGAAAAATGTCAAACTCCAAATTCATATTCTATAGTAGCCAATGATGTGAAATGAGAAACTTTTCAAGCCTTTCTAAAATATGTGAAAATTTCTTTCTTCTATTTGTCCAAGTGAACTGCCGCTTCTTAGAAATTACATCTTTCAAGTCATTATTAGAAATAAAGGATACAAAATTCTCAACCGTCTTTGGAGGAGGGTATATTCCACCTTTTCTTTCTTGGAGAGAGGCAATTGCATTAAAATCCCCTCCTAATATGACATTCTGATCTGCAAATTGTTGAATTATATCTGTTGTATCATCCCATATAACTTCTTTTTCTCTTGAGTAGTAGTTGGCCCATAAACATTTATTAGTTTGAAGGAGATGTCTAAACTTTGAATACCAAGCACTTGCCAATTCTTACCTTCACTAATTATCTCTACAATTAGAGTCTTTGGATTCCATAAGGTTATTAGACCTCTATATGCTCCTATTGCTGGCACATGTGCAAATTTCTATTTAGACCACTTATGGACTATTGACTGGAAGGTGTCTTGAGATGTTTTCTTTCTTGTAACATAATGTTATCCACCCCTGAAGAGTCAAGCTACTGCTTAACCCTATTTCTCTTGTCAGAGGAATTAATGCCTCTGACATTCTAGGAAATAATTATCATTATGGGCAAGGAGAGAAACATACCATCTTCGGTCGTTTGGTGATAGAAAACTTTCCATCAAGAGTAGTCTGAATTCCTGCTTCTATTTCCTCAGTTTTAGTTTTCTTAGATTTATTTCCTCCTAACCTTTTTGATTTTGGAGTTTGTGATTGAGCTGGAGATTGAGAAATTGATAGAGTCTGTGAGAAATCAAATAATGATTCTGATTGTATATTAGCTTCATCCGGGATACTATCATGGTCATCATCCCTTAGCACCGAAGGGTGAGATTGTGGAAACATCTTTCCATCAATCGTATCTAAACTTTGTAACAACATTCCATCTATTTTATCTAAACTTTCCAAAGCTCCCAGAGGATTTTCAAACATCATTCCATCCTTTGTATCTAAGCTTTCTTCTTCATTTGGTAGGAAAGACAACATCTTGTTAATCATCATCTTATCATTATGTCTCTCCCATTGAAAACCTGTTGAGGTTGTTGTCATATTTAGTATCACATCATCTTCTTCATGTAAAATTTTCTTTGCAATTTAATAAAACATTTGGGAACTAACAGAGTAAAGCAATTCCTCAGCTAATCTTTCTAAATGAGATGAAATTTTTTTATGCTCTTGAGGAGTATATGAAATCTTAGGAGTGTCTACCTTGGAAGAAGCCATAATACTAATAGGATGGTTATGAAACAATAGAGTATGCATTATATCAATAGTTTTGCTGCATACCAATAAATTATTGGAGTCCAACCTCTAAAAGCATACATGAGACTGTTGCATAAAAAAATCCTTAATTCGTGTGAGCTGAACCTGAGGAATTATATACCTATAAATCCATGTTGATACGAGTCTGCGACTAGAATACCCTTTTGATTATTGTAAGCTATCATTATACTACAACCTTCATGATTTACAAAGGAGGAATCATAAGATTTTTCATTTTTGTGATCTTGAAGATTGGAAATTGAACAACACCAAGGATATTTATGAATTACATAGTAAAAGTAATAGAACCATTGAAGAAAAGTATACCCTGTATTCATCATCATAGATATTTCTTGTTGAGGATTGTCAGTGATAGGACTCTTACAAAGAGTTGGATCTTAGGAAAAATATTCACAAATTACACTTCATCCTAATCTCTTCTTAAGAATTAGTGGGTAAAATGACTCAAATTGTTAACATGCTTTTGAACCATAAATGGACAATCTTTTTCAATAGCTTGTGACTAGACACCAAATTTTGACTCAATGATCAGCTGATTTTGGAAGGGTTTTCTTAAATCAATTAAAAGAAATACCGTTACTGTGAGATCTGTTTGCTCAAAAGATATTAGGTCATGCCTAATAAAAATGCCCATTTGGTTGACAAATATTTCTATTAGATCAGGGTCTCTATATTCTAAGGGTAAAGAGGGTAATGAAACCCAAAAGGGAGAAAAGTGAACTATCGATGTGTCAGGGTTAAAACTTGGAGTCCACAACACTGTTGACAAATCTACTCCTTCACAAAACTAGTATTTCTTTTTGTGAACTTTATCCCTTGAATATTTAGAAGAAAAAATAGCAATAAAAAATCCCTTCCCTTTATCTATATAAAAAATTTCATTAAGTCCTGACCAGAAGCAAAGAGTCCAATCTTTCAAGATCACTGCATCAAAATATTTATTAGGGAACTTACCTATAAGGGCTTTGTCCTGAAGGATGGAGATCTATGGTAATAGGCCGTCCTCTAGCAAACTGATTCTGAAGGCCCCTTTGTAATCTACTTGACCGATATTTGCAGAAGAGAGTGTTCAAGATTGATCAAAAACACTTTCTTTGGAAACCATATTTTTGGGGGGCTTTTATTCTGGGAAAATAGAAGCCGAGCTTCTATATCTTTAGATCCAAAGTGAATTTTATTTGATTTCAAGGGATTTCCCAATGGAATGTTATTGGGGTAAGTAAGGAATCTCCCTGCATCTCCTGGTAACAGACCATCTCCATTAACTGAAGACTCATTCTTCTTGAGTGGAATGTTATTTGGAAATGTACAATGTTCTGAGGGTTTTTTAGTGTAAAAATACTCTAAGAAGGGTGAATGCTTATTAGGATGACATGTAATAAAACCCTCTTCTTTGTATTGTGCGTTCTGATCAATTTCACATATGTCAAAAATAGGTTGTTCAGTTTTGTCCAACCTGTGAGTTCTTGGAGAGAAATTCTAGTTGGGTCTACAGAATATGAAGTTCTTACTTGATAACCAGTTCCATTGATGATCACAAGTCATGTTAGAGTGCTGTCGATGACCTGACCCCCACCTATCCTTGTTTGTCAAAAACCCCCCATATGGCCATTGACCCCCCAACTACATATGACATGTGGCCATTTATGACAAATCCTTCCTTCTACCATCTGTGTCATTTCCCTGACTATATTCCAAATCCTCTTCTGCCAATAGTTGATACCCATGATTCAAAATTTTTTCCCGCCCAGAGCCATCCACCATTTTCTCTCATCGCAATGAAAAGCCTTGTTAAAAATGAGTTTTGTAACACCTTACCGCTGCTTTGAAATGATATCTCATTGATGCTTCATCTCTACCTTCTTGTCTCTACAAATTAGTCTTCCTCTTCTGTCCCACTTAATGTGACTATCCCACTATGTTATCTACCTTGGCTCTTAGAAGGCAAAGATTGTTGTTAAACCTTGTTGTAAAGAATATTTTATTTCATTGAAGTTATAGTGAATTTGATTTTTTACTTCAATGACTTTCATAATCTTTACTTCTCAATTTTCTTTCATGTTAATTGGATTGAATGGAGGAATTCATTCAATGCATCTGTGTGGAATCCGTTTAGTCCATACCACTAGCCTCTTGCTGATTGTAAGTGTGCCAGGATGTGTATCTCCAAGAGAATGCTTCAAGGACTGACTTGTCACCTTATTGACCAGAGCAAATGAAGGATAACTACAACTATCTTTCACTTTGACATTGAATGTCTCATCCTTAATCCATTGTTGGAATTCATCATTGGCATTAGATTGATGTAAGAAGAAAGGCTTTAGAATCATTTTTATCTAATGATGAGTTTATTCATTTGAAGGAATTCAAATTGTTTTTATACAAGAGGAAAGGGAGAGAGTTAATTGGAAAATGAGTCGACATCCCCATTGGGCAACATGAATAATACAACAAAAAATTCTATGAAGGTGTAAAAGAGGAGTTCAAGTACATGACACTTGAGAAGGGGAGAGAATTAATGAAGGAATCTAGTTGCTTAATGATTCTAGGAATGGATATTTCATCTTGTATTTTTTTTTGATAAATTGAGGAGCCAAGGAATTGATTCTCGCTTTACAAATGAAGGATTAGATAAATTGTGCTTTGGATAAGAGTTCAGGCCCTCATACAAATTTGTCACTATGGTGCTTATATCCAGAGGGCAAGAGGCCAGAAACAATCACTAACCCACAACAAATCTTGAGGCAGTTTATGGTTTATAGGATAAAATATATTTGAGCTACTGAGGTTGTAGAATTGAATGTGAATACAACTCTTTTCAACAAGGAAAAAGTGGAAGAGTAGGATGAAATAATTGCACAACTCATGAAGGAGAATAATGACTTGAGAGAGGCATTGGGAGTGTATGTAGGTAAGGGCCTTTTATTAGAAGCAGAGGCTACAACCTCAAAGCTACAAACATATGTTATCCTTGAGAAGGGTAAAAGAGAAGGAGAGAGACAATTTTTCAGGGTGCAACAAGAAGTTGTATCCTTGAAGGGAGAGCTCAAGATAACTAAGTTTAAGCTGGTTCAAAATCTCATTAAAGACAAGTTTGAACAAAAGTTTCCTCATATGTAGATCTTATAGATAAGGCATCAAGAAATCCTCCCAATTTTTGAGAAACAAAGAAATATAGAGTTGCATTTGAAGCTTGTGATGAAACACTTGTCTAAGAAGCAATAATTGCTTTATTGTCTACACAAGTTTTTCAAAAATGTTGAAGGTGAAATAGAGAAGCCATGGGCAGATATGGTTAATGAATTGGAAGTAATGATGTTAGAAGTGGAGAAGTTGCTAATAAAGAACCACAGGTTTCATGGGCATATAGAAAAATTTCTTGGTAGGTTTGATAAATTGCAAGGCACTACTCCACCATTTAGGGAAGATTATGGAGAGTACAAAACTAAGCAGGAGTGGAGGATAGATATTGGAAAATTTCTTCTACATAATGTGATCAATAAAATCATAGATGATGCTGATAAGTTAGAGGATAACATGCAAAGGTAGCTGGATGGTCCGTATGAGCTCAACTACAGTATAAGAATTTTAAACAAAGACAATGAAACTATTGTGAATCTAACATATAACACTCACATTGATGCTTGTAATCAGTTTTTGATGAGGGAGAAATGAATAATAGAGCATAAGAAGATTTCAATGCCTTGGTCATTTGACCAAAGAAATTTTATCTTATTCACATGTCACCTCCAGAATGACTTGAAAATGCTAGCTCAACAAAATATTTGTTTTCTTTCCCAACTCAGTAGAGAGTGTAACAACCAAGGAATCTCTTCAGGGGTAATCATCATAAGTCATGGGTTGATTTGTCTCTTCCTTTTTCATGTTTTCCAAGTCGTGATTTGTTCTCAAAATATTTTTCAGTTTGGAAGTTAACCTTTGACACATGGCAAATCGACCTGAAGATTTGTTACTCCCTTAATTTCTATAAAAGGGAATTTAAGGTCATTTGCAAAGGGGTTCTAAAACGAGAGAGAAAGTAGAAAATTCCTTGAGTACAAAATCATATCAGAGTGTATTTTGATGAATTTTTTGTCTGCAGATCAAAGAAATTAATGAAAACATCATCATGGATTATCTCCCATGTTATTCTCTTTTAATTGTATGATTTCATTTATCAAGGATAAGTGAATTTATCTTTATGAATTTCTCATGAATGTCTGATGCCTAAATTTGGTTTTCTTGAAGAAATAAATGAAATACTATTTGTGTATTACAACACTTTAGGAGGGTAATGACGATTTGATAAGAATGATCTTGGCGTGTAGTAATACCTAGTGCATTTGTAAGGTATTTATATTTGGGATTATGTAAGCAGTTTCATGTCACATCCATTAAATGTATGACTCTATTCCAATAGATAAGGCACTAGTCCAGCTATATGCATTTTCAGTAACCAATTCAAAATTAAAGTGTCTTTTCTTTATTATTTTAGTAGATTAGTGTTTTAGTGGGAAGTCTTATTCTTAGGGATGAATGCAATGGTATAAAATTAGAATGGGTCCCATTCTGAACAAATCCATATGTATTATGGATTATTTTATCGAGTCATCTATTTACAAGTAATATCTGTTATTGTGTTTTATAGATCTGACAATATTGCAAAGGTTCACCCACTTGGGTCCTGCAGAGCTTGAAGAGTAGAAGAATTACTCATTCTATAAGTAATTCTTGTTAATTGGCCATTTGTCTCAAATTTTTATCAATAAAATAAGGCTAATTCTTAAGAAAATCTAAGGAAACAAATGGAGGAACAAATAAACACATTAATCATCAACATGTGAACACCAGATTTATGTGAAAAAGCTAAACAAAGAAAAACCATGGTGATAATCTAATTCAAAATATGAAGAAGAATGATTACAAAGTTTTAGGATCACTACCAATGACAAACAACACTTGAAATACTTGCAAGGATAAGACACACTACCTTATGACAAGATACATGGAATTGCACAATCGAGATTCATTGCTTAAGAGCAAGATACACACTGTTTCTAAATGACTCATTGTCAACCAACAATCAAGGAAATAGTTGAATTGAATCTGAGAAGGATTCTCCCAAATATCATAACCCCTACTATTATAGCACACTATCTTATTAAATATATCACCTTCAAATGTCTTCTCAATCTAACTTTCATAGATTCACAAACTCAAATCTTCTTGCATATCATTCACATACACTTCTCATCAATTCACACACAATCCACTACTCCAATCATCCATCTACACTTCTTAAATATGAGATAAACCATTGATAACTTAATTGAGGGTCGACCAAAATAGAAAAAGAAGTATTTCACAAAATAAGCCACCCAGATAAAAAATACTCAAGTCAGTCCACTCTTGGAGAAAGAGGGAACTAAGACATATTATAATATATCCTTTCAAGATAAATCCAATGATCTAAACACACTAATACATTCTCCAAAGTTGTTACAAAACATAACATGTAGATATAGCAATCAATCATACACAAAACATCTTTTGATGCAAAATACTTCATTTGGATCTCCACATACCATGGTGAGACCCATAACAACATCTCAATACAACTTCCAGCTCATATCCAGACCAAAATAATTTGATCCAATTAAGACAACTTAATTGGAAACACTGAGTCATAACATAACTAAATATCCCAAACAAATCTCTCTTGCAAAACATAGAAACCATTTGAGAACCATACTAATAATACTAAACATGCCATGCAACCACATCCACTAAACCACAACATAATCTGCATCATATTTGGAAGGCATAAAAGGCTTCTCAGATCATTCTGATAGACACACTTCATGTTGGAAAACATAGATAACTATCTAAAACAAAAAGCCACAATCAACACAAAAAGTACTGAACACAATCTGCAACACAAGACACAACTGCAACAACCAAGAGCATAGCCAGACCAACATCCATGCAAATAACTAGGTTTCACATCAATGAAAACCATACAAGCTCATGCTTCCAACAACATAAACACACATCTTCTCCCTCCCTTGCCTTATTCCTCTCCCTCTCTATCTCCCCATCTCTCCTTACCCCTCTTTCTCTCTCTCTCTCTCTCTCTCACACACACACACACACACACACACACACACACACACACACACACACACACACACACATCTTCTCCCTCCCTCCCCTTATTTATCTCCCTCTCTTCCTCCTCTCCCTCTCTATCTCTCTATCCTTCATGATACCCATGTCTCTCTCTCTGACACACATCTTCTCCCTCCCCCCTCTATAGGTTTCTCCTATCCCTCCTTATCCCCATCTCTTTGTCTCTCTCTATTGTGCTACTATCCCTCTCTCTTCTTTCATAATTTTTTGAATGTTAAAAATGTCAACAGAGAGCATTTGGCATGTGCCAAATTGAATGCAAGTGAAAAATAGTAAAAATGTAAATTGGACACATGATTTAGGTCCACATTCCTTGGTTTTGTCTGCTATTTTCTCTAATAATGATAAAGAAATTCCTTTTCATGATGTTGAGCTATCACATAAGCATATTTGAGGTAAAATAATAGATCTTTTATTCCTATAACTGATAAGTTTTTACTATGTTTTAAGTTACATATTGGGATAGTGTTTGAGTCATGTGATGTATTAAAGTTTAATTATGTGCATTCTGAATGATAACTAAATCCGTTAAACCCTGTATTGTTTTGACCTATTATTTCTATTGCCATGCGGACTATCATAATTAATATCATGTGTGGATGTATAAATGTTATGATTAATGAAAATAAATATATATGTATGCTTGTATGTTCTAACTTTTAAATGCAGGAATAAATAAGCTGCTGCAGAAGCGGTTATTTTAAGCTAGATGGAGAATCACGTCATGAAAGCAGTTGGAGATATTCAGGGGCATTTAAATATTCAAAACAAAAGAGAAGACGGTGTGCATAATAATTGGCAAAGGAATAGCAAGGTGATACCAGATTCATTTATGTTTGTCTCCAGCAAACATCAATCTAGTAAACATTGCCATGCTATATTCTTGGCTGTAGTTTAGTTGAGTTCCACATTTTCTGTGGATTAACTTCTTCTCTTTGTAGTCATTAATGTTTTCCGCCTAATTTCATGGGCATGATCTAGAGATTAGAAATTTTGTTATAGTTTTCTTATAAATAAAGACCTGCACCTCTTCTCAGAGGTTAGACAACATTTTTGAGAACTAGAAGCATTTCTCTCATTTCATGTGTTGTATCAACTTTAGGAAATAATGAATAAAAACTGTGTTATTCTAAGTCTATAGAATCATCATTGAAATATGGATACACTCATCCAAGGGGGCCCAATTGGTGAGTATTCCTATGTGTTTGTTAAATTAAGTTGTCTTTTTGCTGCAGCAGATGTTCTAGTGACTGACTATTACTACAGCCATTGGAACTAGATCCCGTGACTGTTCATACAACCAAAGCAGACAGAGTAATTCCCATTTGTCATCTCTAAACTTAGTTAATAATTATTTAGATAGAATATTCTGTTAATGTTAAGATTTCCTGTAGCCATTTAGTTGTTATATTTTCACTTGTTTATTTCAAATAGACTTAGTTGCTGCAGTAGTGCAAAATGACTATCACATGAACTTAGTACATATATAATGCAAACCCATTTCAAGTAATACATCCCTGGTTTGACAAGTAAATGAACTTCAGTCATGGATATAATAGCTAATCAGAATGAATGACTAATATTTGGGTTAAGAATTTATCTCTAGTTATTGTTCCTATTGGCGAGGCAAACATTTTTGGTGTCGTTACCGGGGATGGTGTCAAACTCAGAACCTGTTATAGTTATGAATTTTTAAGTTTTCAGTATAGTTGTTTTTGATAGCTTAGTTTATTTTAAGTAATTCTCATGAATTTGCATTCATAGACAAAGAAGAGATGCTCAAGGTAGATTCTTTCCTAACCCTCCTAATCATGCACGACTTAATCCATATGAAGCACCAGATGTAAACCCTTTTTCTACAATTTACCAAGCCCCAAATAATTTGAACCTACTTGAATTTGAACTTTCTAAGAACAACCTTCATTTCCTCTTTGGACCTTGTAAAGAGGAACCTTGTCCAGTAACTCCTCCTCAAAGACTAATGCAAGGAAATCTAGCCCTCGGTGGGAATAACCCACCTCCACCTCTAAACCCAACATTTGAGTTCCCCATTTCTGATTTGCATGATAATGCTAATCTCAAGAACATTCTAGCTTCTTCTCTTCCTAAATTTTATGGACTAGTGACAGAGGATCCCGACACTTTCTTGTTTGAATTTTATGTCCTCTGTAGGAGTTATGATTATACTACATATTCCCATAGACTCAAAATATTTCCTGCCACTTTAAAGGATTCAACTTTGAGATGGTTTATGAGTCTAGGGAGTAGTACAATCACTACATAGGATGAGATGAAACAATTGTTTCTTGTGAAATATAAAGATTATTGTAGAGGGACTAACTGCCATGGGGATGATATTTTTAGAATGACACAAAAGGAAGTTGAGAGTCTAGAAGATTATCTAGAGAGATTTCTATTTAGTGTCAAGAAGTCCAAGCATAGTACTCTAAATGAAGATTCTCTTAATTTAATATTTTTAAGGGGAATCAGTGACAAATGCACAGATTCTTCAGACCTTATGGGAGGTGGTGATATAACACAAGCAACATGGAATGACATTGGTCAAATCTATCATAAGCATTCGAGATCTTCTTCTAAGAAGAGTAGGTGTTTCAAGTCGGGAATTTCTTCATCAACATCCAATAATGAAGTTTCTCGAATGGATCTCAGTCACCTTTTGAAGGATTTTAAGGAGGATATCATAAACAATATGGCTACTCAATTAGACATACTTGAAGCTATGAAGAAGCATGAGGAAGCTGATGCAATCCTTGTAGAATTCTGTCCATATTGTAGACAGAAGAAAAGAGACTGTAGATGTAAAATGGTTGCAAATCTTGAAGTTCCTGATTTCAAGATAGTCCAAGGAGATGATGAATAGGTTTTCTATGTTGCTCAAAGAAGGCCAAATTTTCCAAGACAAGGTATGCCTCTTGATCCACTTTCTTTTTATAGTTAGTGGAAATTCCTATGCACAAAATAATCAATGACAACCTCCATATGCTAAATTTTTAGGAAATGATCAAAATTGGTATAATCCTCAAGGCCAAGGGAAAAATTTTCCCTATCAAACTCTACAGTGGTAGAAGCCACAAGGAAATTGGTCTCAATCTCAGGGACCATGGAAACCATTCCAAGGGAATTGACAACCTACTCCTCAATGGAGAGGAGGTCAGGAATGGATGAATCCATCTTTTGGTTATCAACAACCTCAACAACAATCTCAACAACTTGCTATAATGCCCCCTCATGCTGCTAATACTGTTTCACCTAAAACCACACAACTTCCCAATCAACCCATGCCAAATCCTAATAGCAAGCGTCAACAACAACACCAAGTTTATTCTGCTGATCCTAATCAATACCCAACTTATTCTCTTTCTATAAGTGATATTCACCTTAGATCTGGGATAACTTTTCCTAACCTATCCCCTCTAGTTATAACTGAAATACAAAAGGAAAAGGAAATATCTAGCCCAACAATCCAAATACCTCAGAATCAACAAATACCCCCATTTCCTCAAAGGTTGCAAGCTGAAGAGATTCCTCACCAAGAGGATATAAATTTTGATATCATTGATCAACTGAAACATGTATGTGATAAAATTCCATTATTTCAGGCTATTAAGGATGTCCCCATCTATGGTAAGGAAATTAAAGAGGCATGTTTAAAGAAAACTGGTAGGAAGAAAAAAGATCCGCAAACAATGCATGTAATGGGTCAACTGGCTGATATTATGTTGGGTAAAGTTTCAATTCTTAAATATTCTGATCCTGGTAGTCCTATTGTAAAAATAGACATCAATGACACTCAGATAAAGAATGCCTTAATAGATTTGGGAGTAGCCATCAATGTAATGAAATAGATATTATGCAAAAACTTAACATAACTAGTCTCAGGCCCACTCCTATGGTTTTGCAACTTGCTAACAGTTCCACGGTTTGACCTGATGGTATGATTGAAGATGTTGTCATTACTTTAGACTCTTGGGAATATTCGACAAATTTTATGATCTTGTCTCCTAAAGCTACATTGGGGGAATATCTGGTTATTTAGGGAGACCTTGGCTTGCTACAACCAATGCATATATTGGATACCGATCAAGGGACATGACTATTTTTTATGGAAATACTACTAAAACTTTGGCTCTGTATTTGCCTGCTCAACCCTAGCTTGATCAAGAACAAGTTGTTTGACCTAATGTGGAGGAAGAATTAGAGGAGGAAGTCAACTCTGTCAATCATCTTATGATGATTAACAAAGAATCATTCATATGACTCCAGGATGACGATTCAATCCTTTCTAAAATTTTGGAAAATCAGTATAATTTGGAGCAATAGTCATAGGAGTTAACATCAAATATTAAAACATTAGATTTTCCTACAACCACTGACATATTGCACACCCTGTTGCCATAGGAAGTCTGCACTTCTCATCTTTTTGAGGCATCTCAGGTTGATCTTACTAACAAGGTGGAAGTTGATCCAAATAAACATTTGAATATCAACAATCAACTCATAGAGACTCAAAGGTTAACATTAGTTGAATTTCTCAAATGTCATCAACACACTTTTGCGTGGGATTACAAAGATATGCAATGAATTTATCTTACAATTTGTACCCACCATATTTATATCAAAGACGATTGTAGACAACTTAGACAACCACATAGAAGAATTAATCCTACATTAAGGGAGATAGTTAAAGAGGAACTACATAAATTATTAATTGCTGGATTTATCTATCCTATATTAGATAGTCAATGGGTGTCACCTCTAGTCATAGTTCCGAAGAGAGGAGGTAAATGGCGGGTATGTGTAGACTATAGAGCTTTGAACTCAGCAACTAGGAAGGATCATTTTCCATTACCATTTGTGGATCAAATATTAGATTCCTTGGTAGGGAAGTGATACTTTTCATTCTTGGATGGATTCAGTGGCTACAACTAGATTCAAATTGCTCCTGAGGATCAGGAAAAGACTACATTTACTTGCCCTTGGGGAACATATGCATATTCTGTTCTTCCTTTTGGGTTGTGTAATGCTCCAACTACTTTTCAAAGAGCACTAATAAACATATTTTTAAATATTTCCTAGGACAAAATGGAGATCTATATGAATGATTTTACCACTTATGGTTCAAAATTTGAAGAGGCATTGAAGAATTTGAAGAAAGTTTTGTAGAGGCGTGAAGACTACAATTTATCATTAAATAGTGAAAAGTGCTTTATGTTGATGCAGGAAGGCATAGTTCTTGGTCATCATATTTCCATAATAGGAATACAGGTTGACCTATCCAAAATTGAAGTCATTCAAAACCTCCCTGCTCCCACAAAGTAAGAGGATGTCCGAAGTTTCTTTGGTCATGCTGGATATTATAGAAGTTTTATTAAGGATTTTAGTAAAATTGCAGGACCTTTATATTGTCTTTTGACTAACGATATGGAGTTTGATTGGACCTCCGCATGCCATGAAGCTTTCTTGAAGCTGAAACATGCCTTGACTGAAGAATCGGTGCTCAAGGGTCTGAACTGGTCATTGCCTTTTCATATTAATACGGATGCATTAGATTATGCAACATGAGCAGTTTTGGGGCAAAAGATGGACAATTTGGAGAATGCAATTTATTCCATCAGCAAAAACATGTAGGGACCTGAGTTTAATTATATTGTCATAAAAAAGGAGATGTTGCCAGTAATATATGCACTTAACCAATTCAGGCATTATATCACATGATATCAAATATATGTGCATACTGATCATACATCAACAAATATCTCATGAATAAACCTTCAATTATAGGAAGATTGGCTCGATGGGTACTACTGATTCGAGAATTTGATATTATAATTATTTATAAACCATTTAAAGCTAATGTAGTTGTAGATTATCTTTCCAGGCTTCAATTGTAGGATGATCCTGGAGCCATCGATGATGCTTTCCCAGATGAACATTTATTCCTGATAAAAGTTCACACTCTCTGATATGCTAATATTGCAAATTATTTAGCTACTAATAAGACGCCTTCTCATTTTTCTCCTAAAGAAAGAAGGTTGCTAGTTAAGAAAAGCTTTAATATCTTGTGGATTGCTGATTGTTTATTTTATACTGGACCTGACCAAGTCTTAAGAAGGTGTGTCAAAGAGGATGAAACATATGATATCCTTCATGCATGTCATGATGAGCCATGTGGAGGACATTTTGCTGCTAAAAGAACAACACTTAAGATTCTTATCATAGGATATTATTGGCCAGCTTTGTATAAAGATACAACATAATATACTAGAAACTATGATAGATGCCAATGAATGGGTAGGCTTACTAGATCTGATGAAATGCCATTGTGTCTCAAGATATTGGTTGCACCATTTGACAAACGGGGATTGTATTTTATTGGACCAATTGATCCTCCTTCCAATGGGAAATTCTATATTCTACTATGCACTTAATATGTTACAAAATGGGTGGAAGCAAGAGCCATGCCACATGCAAGAGATAATAAGGTAGTTGAATTTCTCTACGAGGAAATATTTACCAGATATGGAGTACCAAGAGAGATTGTTTCACATCAAGGACCACAATTTACTTCTACATTAATTGCAGCATTGGTTAATGAATATAATATCAGACATAGGAAGTCTACTCCATATCATCATTAAGCAAATGGTCAGGTAGAGGTTACAAACAGGGATTTAGAAGCTATTCTTACCAAGATAGTAGCTCTTCATAAGGAAGATTGGTCAAATAGACTTCCTGAAGCCATTTGGGCATATCAAACAACATGGAAGATAACAACTGGTTTTACACCTTTTGAAATGGTGTATGGAAAAACAACAATGATGCCCATTGAGTTTGAGCATAAAACTCTTAGGACAACTCTGCAATTAAATGTGACTCTCTTAGAAGAACAAAAAGACCACATCATGCAATTAAATGCTCTAGATGAGTTGAGAAAGATGGATGTCCAACATACAAAAATTATTCAACATCAATGAGCTAAATGGCATGATAAATATATCAAGGAGAGAAAATTTAAATTTGGAGATTGGGTATTGTTATATGATTCCTGATATAAGGATACAATGGGGAAGCTACATACACGTTGGTTGGGTCCATATGAAATAGATGAAGTTTTTCAAAATGGAGCAGTTCGATTGACAACAATAGACCCAATCAGATTCAAACTTCTGGTCAATGGTCATTGACTATGCCTTTATCATAAGCCTGCAAAAAAAGAACATTTCCTTTAGCATCTGAAGAAAACCTTTTTTCCATAGTTCCTACAAATTTGAAGAAAACCTTTTTGCCACAATTCTTGCAACATCTAAAGAAAACCTTCTTTCCACAGTTCCTGCAGCATTTGACAAAAACCTTCTTGCCACATTTCCTGTAGTATCTAAAGAGGACATTCTTGACATAGTTCTTGCAGGTTCTGCAAGGGGCCTTCTTGGCGCTCAACCTTAAAATTCCTCTTGCATGCCTTCATAATAACCATTTCCATACTTTATGGAAATACCGTTCTCTGCTATTAATTTTCTCATCCACATCATCCCATTTCATTTCTATTTCTATCACATCATTCACTTCACGTCATCTCATCTCATATTGTGAATATCTAATCATTTGATTGCAACATTAATTAGTACAACTGCAGGTATGTGTATTATTTATTATTCTTTTAATTATGTATTTATTCTTTCATTATAATTATTACCTGATATGATTCACATAATCCTCAAACCCTTCCCTCTGTCCTTTTTCACATGTATGGACATGTGTCATCTTAAGTTGGGGGGGGTGTTTTATGGTTTGATTTACGAGTTGTGTAATTATGTGTCCTTGTCAATAATGTGTTTTAATTTTCTTGATATCATTTTTGAATGAGAAATCTTTTAGCATGAGTGAGTAGTTCATCCTGCCACCATATTTGATGAAAGGTACTGAAGAAGAAGTAAAAGATTTCGGAGCATGGATTTTTAATTTTGCAAGATATGTCAGTCTTTCATTTTGCTATGGTAATTATTTTTGAAAGCCAAGTTAGCCATGGGAGGTGCCCCTATCCATCATGAGACTGTAGCTCATGATGCTTTGCTACAAGACAACCAGTGTGAACATTACTTCCGGACCTATGGGTGGACTGACTATATTTTAAAATTGACAGATTTTAATGAGGAAATTGCTCATGAATTCATGCATACATTCAGTGAAGGGGATGCCTTTGTTAAAGGATTAAGGGTCATAGCCACAGAGAAGAAAATAGCCGAAGTCACTAGGTTGCCGTAGGATGGAGAACTATTTATTGAGGCAAAAGATGTAAGAAGTGATAGGGCAGATTTTACTCACCCAGCTGATGGACCTTTGAGTGTGGACATGCAAGGAACTAAATAGATGTCTCTTCCAACAGAATGGCCGCAGGTTGCATTTTATGTGATGAAATATTTAACATATGATGGTAGGTACTCCAATCTGCATTTTGTTCATTTTAAATTATTGAGTCATCTGCGACATGGCCGAATGATGAATATTCCAAATTTCTTGTATCATCTTATCTCCATTAGTGCAAAGTAAACACATAGGGGTAGTAATCATTTTGTTAGTCATCATAGCTTGATCAAATTGTTGGTAGAATGGTCTCTTAGAGATGTCTCATAGATGTCATGGGGAGAGTTCAAGGATATCCTACAATTTGGGGAAGAAAATGTTCCTGCTGCAGAAGAAATTGCAGCTCAAGAGGAAAATATCAAAGAACCCTCATCTCCTAGGGAATATGCAATGAATGAACCTCCTACTACCAAAGAAGCCTTGCCTTATGCAGAAGAAATGGTAATTGAACCAAATATTGAGAATCCCTCCACTTAAACTCAAAGTGGAGCTGCATCTTCTAGAAGGAAAGGAAAAGAAAAAGAAAAAGGTGATGCAGAGGAAGAGACTATAGAACGGCCTCAAGCAGCACAAGTTTCTCCTACAGCTAAAAAGCGCAAAGTAAAGGAAAATTTTCCTGCAATAAAATCTCCTACAGCCACTCAGGAAATGCAATTAAGAAGGAGTCAACAGGTTAAACGAAGAACTCAAGCCATAGGAGATTTGAGTGAAGTCATTAATGTGGAAACGTTATAATTAGGACATGAAAGTCAGACATAGGGTCAATCGCAGGAAGGACATGGAGCTGAAAGACTATAAAATTTGTCACATGTAGTAGAGCAGTTTGAAGGACCAGTTGATGAAATCTCAAGCCCTTAGGTAACAACTCACAGGCTCCCTTCATGTCTCACTAGTTTATCCATTGCACTTACATTTTATAGATAGTGGGAGATAGAAAGGGCTAGGCTACATGGAATAATTGATAAGAAACAGAAAAAAATTGAAAAGAGGGACGATAAAATTATTGAATTGCAAACCAAAGTAGACACCGTAGAAAACATGGTTCCTGAGTTAATGCAGTGCAGGGCTCCACCGAGAGTTTATGCTTTATATTTGAAGGAACAATATTTATGTTTTAAGCTAAATCACATTGTTAGGGATCTTAGTCCTTCTTTGGATACTCTGCAGGAATTTTATAATATTTATCAAAACTCTCCTACATCTATTAAGAATTTCTTATGTGAATTTTATTTTTATAATTATGCCATCTCTTCTGACAACGAATGGAATCCCTTACTGTATATTGGTGACATTCAATTAAAAGCATTGATGCCATGGATACATAATGAAATCAGTATGGGAACATAGGCCAGAATGCACAGGAACGTGGAATTTGATTGCCCACTGCCACTCAAAGCTGAGGCTAAAAACCCACAACATATGTACTATGACTGGCAAAAGTTGTTGACTAGACCTAATGTTAGAAGCCAGGTTTTACCATTGAGAGAGGAAGCATTTTAGGAATATGAGAATTTGGTTGGAAATGAGAATCAAGCTACAGTTGAATGTCTGGTTTAGTGTTGGAATAGTCTTCCAGAAGACCTAAAGCAAGGTGAACCCCATTCACTACCTAATTATCATGCAACCACATAAAGAGCTCCCAAGTATATTCACTTGAGTAGGACAAAGAGCAATAACTGGCTACCCTTGATATTTCAGCCACCTATCCTTATGTGGCCATTGATGGGATGTAGGGCTACAGACAAACCATATGAAGAGGCCGCAGAGGATGCCAGGTAGACTAGGCTGGAAAAGATGAAAGGGTTTTATTGGAACATGGCTACATGAGGTACACGACAAGGAACCATAGGTGATTTATGAGTCAGTACCCGAATAAGGAATTTTCCTCTTGTTGGAGGATCGACAAGACATTAAGTTGGGGGGCATGATGAGCTAAAATAATAGCTCTTTTATTCCTCTAACTGATAAGTTTTTGCTATGTTTTAAGTTACATATTGGGATAATGTTTGAGTTATGTGATGTATTAAAGTTTGACTATGTGCATTTTGAATGATAACTAAACCCGTTAAACCTTGTATTGTTTTGACCTATTATTCCCATTGCCATGCAGATTATCATAGGTAATATCATATGTGGATGTATAAATGTTATGATTAATGAAAATAAATATATATGTATGCTTGTATGTTCTAACTTTTAAATGAAGGAATAAATAAGTTACTGCAGAAGAGGTTATTTTAAGCCAGATGGAGAATCACGTCATGAAAGCAGTTAGAGACATTTAAGGGTGGTTAAACATTCAAAACAATAGAGAATATGGTGTGCATAAGAATCAACAAAGGAATAGCAATGTGATAGAAAATTCATTTATGTTTGTCTCCAGCAAACATCAATCTAGTAAACACTGCCATGCTATATTCTTAGCTGCGGTTTAGTTGAGTTCCACATTTTTTGTGGATTAACTTCTTCTCTTTGTAGTCATAAATGTTTTCTACCTAATTTCATGGGCATGATCTAGATAGTATGAAGTTTGTTATAGTTTTCTTATAAATAAAGACCTGCACCTCTTCTCAGAGGTTAGACAACATTTTTGAGAACTAGAAGCATTTCTCTCATTTCATGTGTTGTATCGACTTTTGGAAATAATGAATAAAAGCTATGTTATTTTGAGTATATAGAATCATATTTGAAATATGGATACACTCATCCAAGGGGGCCCATTTGGTGAGTATTCTCACGTGTTTTTTGAATTAAGTTTTCTTTTTGCTGCAGTAGATGTGCTAGCGATTGACTGTTCCTGCAGCCACTAGAACCAGATCCTGTGACTGTTCCTGTAGCCAAAGCAGACATAGTAATGCCTATTTGTCATCTATGAACTTAGTTAACAGTTATTTAGTTAGAAGCTTTTGTTAATGTTAAGATTTCCTATAGCCATTCAGTTGTTATATTTTTGCTTGTTTATTTCAAATAGACTTAGTTGCTGTAGTAGTGCAAAATGACTATCATAGGAACTTAGTGCATATATAATGCAAACCCATTTCAAGTAATATGTCCCTAGATTGACAAATAAATGAACTTTAGTAATGGAGATAATAGCTACTCAGAATAAATGATTAATCTTTGGGTTAAGACTTTATCTCTAGTTATTGTTCCTATTGGCGAGGGAAACACGTATTTAGCATATTCCATCACCATTTGACCACCTTTTTGCTAGCTGGACAGTGTATAAGACAAAACATTGAAGTTTTTGGAGTGATTTTTATTATATGAGGTAATTTTCTCATGTTTTTATAACTGAAATATTCATTATGAATTTTTTTTGTTGTTATTTCACAATATACAATAACTACATCAATAAGAGAATAATCTAATGAGTGGACATGTTAATAAGACCACCTTCATCACATCTTTCTAGTTATGTCATAGCTTTAGCAATCTTAGTAGTCCTAATAATTTCATATGTTGCTATTATTTTGTCACTTTTCTAAAAGCTTGTTTCTATCGACACGAAGATAAATCCGACTTTTAAATTCCACAATAAAAACTGACAACCAAAAAATGGTCTATAATATAATGTGAAATTTAAAACAAAAAAATATCTTAGCATAAAGAAATGTATGCACCAACTATCAAATTTCATGTACACGTTTCAACATTCATGCATATTAAGATACCAAAGAAATAGTCACCTAGATATAGTTTCTATAATCATCCTTGGTTAAATTGTCTATATGATAAGTGTAAGGTAAGAAGTACTCAAAATTGGAATTAATATTATTTTCAACATCATTTTCTATTTAATATAATCTTCCTTTTTCATCATTAGAGTTTAGTATCTTTATTATTAGGACTTTCAAAATGAATTTATGAGTGTCCTACATTCATCACAACTACCCTAAATTTATTAGGACTATCATAACTTTATTATGGAAGTCCTAATGAATGTAGGATATTCATAGATTAATTGGGACTGTCATAACTTCATTATGGAATTCATGAGGAATGTAAGACAATCATAGATTCATTGGGACTGCCCTTCATTCTCTCTCTCTCTCTCTCTCTCTTTATGAACTAATTTTATTGTTTTGTATGTGCATGTACATTTAGAAATCATTGTCATGCCAAGGAAAAGATGACATAAGATAACATGGGAAGAGTGAGAAGCTAAGAATGCAAAGACAAGAGACAATATGAGGCAACTTTGTGAATCAAGGAAATTGAGCATCATAGAAGAAGACATGCCAATTCAAGAGAAATATGAAAACTTTCATCTATATAAGAGAGATATGGAATTGTTGAAATAAGAAGAATGGATGAAAAACCTCCGTACAAAGAGCTAATTGATGCCCTAGGTTGAGAGAACATGCCATGTTGAAGGCATGCCATCTCTCACATCTCAAGTTGAAGGAAAACCATCTCTCACATCTCAAGTTGAAGGCACATCATCTCTCACATCTCAAGTTGAAGGAACACCATCTCTCACATATCAAGTTGAAGGCACACCATCTCTCACATCTCAAGTTGAAGGCACACCTTCTACAACATACCACATTGCAAGTACATCTCAATTTTAAGGCACATAATCATTTTCATCTTTGGTTGAAAGTATGCCATCTATCCCTAATGATGTTAACATTCCTAATATTACGGCAACTCAAACTTTGAGAACACCTCCTATTATTTTGCATAGAAAGATTACATATTTGATTGATATTGATGCTAATATTTTGCAACCAATGGTTGATAAGATTCCAAAGCATTCTTGTCAAAGATATGCTAACCAAATTTGCAGATTGTATTTTGAAAAGTTAAATGAGACCAAAAGATATCAACTATTTGTTGAAATAATGAGAAATCTGAAATTTAGGCCCATCATGAATGTTGAACCCAAGGAAGGACTGAGACAGGGGGGGGGGTTGAATCAGTCTAAACCAAAAATTAATGCAACACATAAACACTTAAAAAACAACACAAAACTAACACATCAACACCAAGATTTTGTATGTGGAAAACCCAAACAGAGAAAAACCTTGGTGAGCACCTGCCCATAAAAATGATCCAGTATATATATATATATATATATATATATATATATATATATATATATATATATATATATATATATATATATATATATATATATATATATATATATAGTAGATTACAATGAAAGATCCCACTGCTCCAAACTTACAAACCAAGGCTAATTGCTCTTGGGGCAAGATACAAAAATGACTTGCAAACCTAATGATAACTACAATAGGGAAAGATACAACAAGTTGATTTGAAAAGAATGATCTCCTAATCATGAAGCTATCCTTGAACTCTGCATCAAGCAACCAATATCAACTCACACAACTCTGATCTCATCTGTCAACATATAATCTCATAATTCTACCATAGTCTCAAACAACTTGCATATCATTCGAACACAACTCTTCTTCTCTACTCTTCACTCAATTTCACTTACTATCTCCACATCACACTCTCTACCATTCTCTAATTCTACAACTCAATCACATACATTATTTATATACAAGATAGATCATTAAAGCTTGAACAAAAAATACACCTTCCAGACCAAAAAAACACACATTGATCCACTACAGGAGAAAGAGGCTCGACCAAAACACATCTTCCTAAGTCCAATCCACTGATCCGCAATCATTGAAAAAAACCACTCAACATTTCAACACATAACATCTCCACATAGATAATTAATCGGGCCAAAACATATTCTGTTGGTATTATGGATGTGTTGCATTGGTTTTGTCATTGATGTCAACACGTATTCTTATAGAGATCTTTGGTTATGTTGAACCGGCACATTATGTTCACTAGCAAGTTCAGTGACTTATGCACAGTCATTGGTATATCACTCACCGATAGGTTATATTGTTCACCGACACTGAGGATGACTTGTTATCATATGGAGATCACTTGGTTATGTCAAAGACATGGTTTGGACACTTGGTTTTGGTATTTTGGTTATTGGTCTAAACGGGTCAACATATTTGCTGTTATCAGCAAATTAGTCTAGGTTATGGACCGACATGCATTATCCATCCTAGATCAGCATGACACGTTATGAAGATGATTTAATTAATTGGATATTGTTGTAATTGTATTGAGCCGGCATGATGCATCACATCTTGACTTATCTATAATTGATTTAATTATAATATTCTTAGTTAGCCGACCTACACATTTGGTCTTAGGTTTTGGTATATATGTAAGATCTCATTTATGAGATAAAGAAATAAGATAGCGAGACAGTATATGGTTATGGTATTGTAACATGGTATGTGCAAATATTAAAGATCATATGAGCATACCATAGAGAAGGTTCAAGGAAGGTTTGAAGGTGATTATCAAAGCTTAACTGGTACTGAATCCAACATTGGAGATGCTACTTTGAGTAGTACATTATCATTAGATTTAATCATCCAATTGTAGTCAGTGTGACTCCTATTTTGTGATTGTGTAGTGAGCTCTAGGTGGTTGGCCTTTCTACATGTGCAGACCTCATTTGTATACACATACTATCTATAGTAGTATCATCTGATTGTGGGTAAGATTTCCCACCGTGGTTTTTCCCCTTATAGGGTTTCCACGCACAAATCTCTATGTTATGTTTTGTGGATGTTGTTTCTCTTTCTATTATATGCATTGAGTTTCACCGGTATTAATATTAACTGTTAGTCTGTCTACCGGTATTAAGTTTGGTTTATCGATATTAAGTATCAAGTTTTATTAAGTTATATTTGGGTTGAAATTAATAGACAACTGATTCACCCCCCCTCTCAGTTGCCTTTGGGTCCTAACAATTGGTATTAGAGCTAAGTCCTCTTTTTGCAGAAGTTTAACAACTTGAGGAGATTCTATGGCAACTAACTTTTTCAGGAAGGACAATTTGAAACTTGATGGAACTAACTATGGTATATGGAAGATTATAATGGAGACACATCTGAATTGCATTGGAAAAGACATATGAGATTTTACAAAGAATGGCTATGTTGGTCCTACACTGAATCAACCTAATCCACCAACATTGGGTAAGGATCAAGAGAATGATTGCAAAGCAAGAGAAGCACTCTTGAGTGTGTTGTCAGATCAGGAAATCATGGGATTATCAGACCGGTCTACTGCTAAAGCTATTTGGGATAAATTGGAGACATTGAATGAAGGAGATACCACTATCATAATTGCAAAACTGGAATGCTTCTGGGTCAGGTATGAAAATATGAAAATGGAAGAAGATGAAAGAATTTTTTCTTTTATGGAAAGGGTTAATGAAATTATTTTGGGAATAAAATGTTGTGGAGGTTCCTTAAGTGAAGATGAAATTGTTTCTAAAGTTTTAAGAGATTTTCCATCGGCATACAAAATGAAAGTAACTGCTATTAATGAGTTGAGAACAATGCCTAATACATCAGTATCTAGAGATACCTTGGTTGGAAAACTTTTAGCATTTGAGCTTAAGGAATTTGGTCTTGTTGCTACAATTAAGATAGATTTAGCCTTCAAAGCATCATCATCTACAACATCATCGTCATCATTTGATAAATCTGATTGGAAAGCACTTTATGCAAGAGAAATTGAAGATATCAGGAGGGAAAATGAAGACCTGGAAGAACTTGAAGCACTATTTGCAAGGAAAATGTCTAAAGGTCCTATTGGAAGTAAGTATGAAGGTAAAGAAACATTTAAATGTTTTAACTGCAATAAGGTTGGTCATATGGCATCTAGATGTTCTGATAGACATGCAATATTAAGAGAAGAAGCTAAAAGAACATATAAGCCTAACCCTGAATATCAGAGATACAAATTTAAGAAGAATAGAGACAAATCATGTTATTATGTTGATGAAGGAGTTACTAATGATTTTGATGAAGAACCGGTAGACAATGGATGAGCTTTTGTTGCAATAAAATAAGATCAACCGACACCTACTGTTCCACCGATAGAGCAGGCCCTAGCAACTAAAATTGAAGAAAATGATGAATGGATTATAGATTCTGGATGTTCACATCATATGACTGGTGATAAAAGTAAATTCTTATCTTTTCAGGAATACAATGGAGGTCTAGTAAGATTTGGGGATGACAAAGCTTGATTGATCAGAGGAAAAGACACTATATCTTTTGATGGTAAGCACAATACTATCAACATTTATTATGTTGAAGGTTTGAAGCATAATCTTTTGAGTATTGGTCAATTAGTTGAAAAGGGATTTCAGTTACAATTCAAGAATGGTAAATGCAAAATCATGAATAGAACTGGTTTGGAGATTGCAACCAGTAATCAGACTAGAGGTAATATCTTTCATTTGAATAACACTGAAAAGACATGCTCGATTGCACATTTTGATGAAAGTTGGTTATGGCATAAAATACTTTGTCATGTGAATTTTGATTGCATTATAAATATTAGTTCATCTAAGGCAGTAAGGGATTTACGCGAAACCTCATAATTCGGTATGTAAGGAATGTCAAATGGGAAAGCAAGTTAGAACAACTTTTAAGAGTATTTCTAAGAAATCCAATAAGGTTCTTGATTTAATTCATACTGACTTGTGTGGTTTGGTAAGAAAAAGAAGTCTACAGGGAGATAGATACTTTATGCTAATCATTGATGATTATTCTAGAATGTGTTGGGTTACTTTTCTCAAGGAGAAATCAGAAGCTTTTGTGAAATTCAAATTATTCAAGGCAATGGTAGAGAATGAAACTAGTAAAAAAATAAAATGTTTAAGATTAGATCAAGGAGGTGAATTTACATCTAAGGAGTTTAATACATTTTGTGAAGTGAATGGAATTAGAAGACAACTATTAGCACCTCAGACACCTCAGCAAAATGGAGTTGTGGAAAGGAAGAACATAACTATTTTGGATGTAGCCAAAAACATGATATTAGAAGCAAATCTACGTCATGTGTATTGGAGAGAAGCATTGAATACAACGGTTTACACTTTTCACAAAGTTCACATCAAAGGTGAAACCGGTGAGACACCCTATGAACTATGGTTTGGTAATACTCCTACTCTTAAATACTTCAGAATATTTGGAAGAAAATGCTACATTAGGAGAGATGAGTATATTGGCAAATTTGATCCTAGAAGTGATGAAAGAATATTTCTTGGTTATTCATCGAAGAGAAAGGCATATTGATATTTTAATAAAAGATTGCAGAAAATCATTGAGAGTGCAAATGTGAAGATAGATTAACACTTTAGAAGAAATTCAAGGTCTATGGATTCTGAACCGGTAGTTGAGATGATCATAAATGAACCTATATAGAGTGCACCGGTATAGAATGTGGATCCATTCATACCGGCATCATCAGAGAATTCCACAGTGACTAAAGAACAACAACAAGTGAACACACCCAAGTATGTAAGACTGAATCACTTAGAAAGTCAGATAATTGGGAATAAGTATCAAGTTGTTATGACAAGAGGAAGATTGGAAAATGAAGAGGTATGTTTAATTTCTCAAATTGAACTAGCATATGTTATTGTTAAAATATTTAATCTTTACTTGGCTTAGGTTTATTTGTATTTAGTTTAGGATATTCCTTTGGAATTCTTACACGTAATTTGTCCTCTAGTACTTGTGTGAGGACAAGTCATTTCTTTTATTTTCCTTTATTAAGGAATATTAGATTTCCTCCATAAGAGGATGTGGACACATGACACACATTTTATGAATGGTGGCATTCATAGATTTGGGAGTTACTTTGTAACTCCTCTCCTCATCTCTATTTAAGAGATGTCTCCTCTCTCATTTCTTCTTAATGAAATTATTGTAAAGATCCTCTCTCTCTCTCTCTCTCTCATTTTAGGCATTGCCTCATTAATAATATCACAAGGGGTTTTTCTTTGCTTTTCCCCTTTCAAAAGTTCTTGTGCCTCCTTCTTCACATTTGGGTGATTGCTTCAAGGTTTTTACGTTTATCTTGGTAACATTTACTTCATCAATAAACTTACTTGGATTTTATTATTCTTTCCTTTCTCTTGTATTTCCTTTCATGGTATCAGAGCAGGTTTCTAATCCTTGTTTTAAGTTGACATTGATGAACGTTACCATTCTGTGGAGTTCACCTTCTTGGAGGCATTCTTGAGAGGAGAAGAAGTTATTTCTCTAATATTTTCTACTATGCAGGTTTTTTATTTCAAATTTTAATTTTTTTTTCAAACTTGTTAACAAGTTTGCCTGCAGGTTTAATTTTTTTAGATTCTAGTCTTTGGAAGGCTTATCGCCAAAGTTTCTTCTTTCTATTTTTTTTATTGTCTAGTTTGGAAGGTTTACCACCAAACTCAACATCCTTAATCTGTTTGGTCGGCTTGCCGCCAAACCCATATTATCTATCTTGTTTTTGAAGGCTTGCTGCTAAAACTAGTTTATCATTGAGTTGCATCTGTGATTTTCTTGCAGGTTTCAACATTTTTCATTTCGCAATTTTTTTTCTAGAAATTTAATATTTATATTATATTCTTTATTCAATCTTTTCATAGTAACATATTCTGAATATCTTATTCCATTTGTTGTCTTCTGTTTATTGTAGAAATCATTTTTCAAAGAGTACTTTTACCTTTGTTGTTTATATTTTAATTACAGATCTTATCTATATCAAAAATTTAAATTTCTACTCCTTACGTAGTCATTTGGCAAAGAATCATTTTTGGTTCATTGATCATAACACTTCTTCTATGTAACATTTTTTTTGCAGTCAATATACCTATTTTTAGTCTCTATTAGTAGGAAAACGTTTCTGTTAGCAGGAAAACATTTCTACATTGTTACGTCTCTGGTCTCTAGTTCTTCTCTGCCATAACGCCACTCTTCATTTTTCATTCTCGCCAAACAATTTTTATCTGTTTGGGTGATAAAATAACTTCATTTCTGCACAAAATGCCTTTGTCAATTTTTGTCATTCATTGCATGCAGGAGCCATTTTTTTTTTCTTTGACCGTAACATTTCACGTTGAATTCTTATTTCATTAGTCTTTAAAGAAAAAAGTTTTAACTTTTTTTTCTATACGTACAAGGTAAACTTAAAGTTTTATAATTTAAGTTTAAGTTTTCTTTAATTTTAAGTTTCCTATTAGTATAGGTTTTAGTTTACTTTATTTTAAATAAAAGTTTAAGGTTCTTTTAAGTAAAGTCTATTTAAAATAAACTAAACTACAGTTTAGTTTAGTTAAATATTAATTTTTTTTTTTTTTAAAGTTTATAAGCTTTTTAATAAAGCTTTGTTTCTTTAAAAGTCTTTTTTTCATATAAATAATTTTATTTTATTATTAATTAAGATTTAAAGTTTTTAATATAAAGTTGTTTAACTGAAATTAAAGTTTTTTTTAATATTTTAATTTTTTATTAAAACTTTGAAAATTGCAATTTTTTTGGTATTTCTATAAAAAATTGTTATTTAAAAAAATAAATATTATTCAAATTTTGTTTAGTTTAATCAAGGAGGCTAATTTTTCGTTTTTAATCAAGTGGTTATTTTTTTAATAAAAGGGATGATTTTTATTTTTAATCATTATTTTACTATCATGTCAACATTAATTCCGGAAAAAAAATTAAATAGTTCCAATTATCTTTCATGGAAAATACATATCTTGTTTATTTTTCGTTTCAAACACCTTTTGGATGTTGCAATTGATAAAACCTTTGAGCCCGCTACAACTGCTCCTCAAGCCAACCAAGATAAATGGATGACTCAAAATGAGGAAGCACTTGGTTTAATTGGCATTTCAATGGTTCCTGATTTGTATGTTTTAATTGGAAATTGTATAAAAGCATATGAAGCTTGGGAAATTTTAAAAACAACTTATGATAGCTCAAATGAATCCCAAAAAATTCAGCTTCAAGATCAACTTGAAGATCTCAGGTATACGGATTTTAAAACTATGGATGAATTCTTATTAAAGTTTGATTCTATTAATAGTCAATTAACTGGTTTAGGAGTTACTCTAGCTGATTCACGTTTAATTCATCTTATTCTTAAAAAATGTCATCCTCGTCAATTTCAATAATTTATTACGAAGATTCATGCTCAACTTGCTATTCCTAGCTTAGCTACTCAATTAACTTATGATATTTTTCGTAATTTATTGCATCAAGAGGAAGCTAAATTAATTCAATTTGGTACTCTTAAAAGTAGTGAACATGCTTTTATGTCTAAAAATCAAAATCATAATAATAATTTTAGATCCAATAATAATAATCATAATCATAATAATTTTCACAAATCTTCTAATTATCAATCTCATTCTAAATCCTATCATAACAATTCTCATAATAATAATCATAATAATACGTACAATAATCAAAGGAATAATTCTCAAACAAGACCCCATTGCACATATTGTGGGAAAGATGGACATATTACTAATAATTGTTTTAAGAAGCAAAATGGTAAAAAGCCCGTGAACCAAAATAATCAAAATAATCAACAACATAAACCTCATTATAAGAAAGGTAATAATAATGGTAATTCATCTCGTCATGCATTTACATGTACTTATAAAGTTTCTCAACCACTTGAGTGGATTATTGATTCTGGTGCATCTCAGCATGTTACTTCTCATAAAGAATGTTTTGAATCTTTGCATCCCGATACTTCTAATATTCCTGTTCAATTGGCTAATAATCATAGTTGCAAAGTTGAAGCTATTGGTGATGTGAATGTTTCTAATGGGAAATTACATGTTGTTCTTTATGTTCTTGAATTAAAATCAAATTTGATTTTAGTTCCTAAAATTTGTCAAGATTATAAGATTAACTTTTATAGGGGCATATGTTATATCATTGATCCAAACACTAATCATGTTATTGCTACTGCTAAAATGGATAGTGATAACTTATTCAAGTTCTATAAATTTGCTCCTCCAAAGTATTCTTTGCTTACTACTATTGATTTTACTATATGGCAAGAAAGACTTGGCCATCTCAATTCTGATTATATTTCATTGATGCAAAAAAAAAATATGGTTGATGGATTGCCTAGTATTGTTCCTTCTCAAATTGTTTGCAATGGTTGCATGAGTGGTAAGATGCATAGGGAACCCTTTCCTCATGGTCAATCTTGGAGGGCATATACTAAATTGCATCTAGTTCATAGTGATCTCTTGGGTCCCATGGAGAATCCCTCCATCCAAGGTTCAAGGTATGCTCTTACCTTTGTTGATGATTTTTCAAGGAGAACATGGATATATTTCCTTCATAGTAAGGATCAAGTGCTTGATGTGTTTACTGAATTTCATATGTTTGTAGAAAGTCAATCTGGTTCTAAAATTAAGATTTTTTGTACTGACAATGGAAGAGAATATGTCAATAATGCATTTAATGCTTATTTGAAATCTTTTGGAATTAAACATGAGCTCACCGTTCCTTATACACCACAACAAAATGGTGTGGCAGAACGGAAGCATAGGATAATTGTTGAAATGGCTAGATGTTTATTGCATGCAAAAAATATGGATTACAAGTTTTGGGCTGAAGCTATGGCTTGTGCCACTTATTTAATTAATAGAACACCTACCAAAGCCTTAAAGGATAAAACTCCTGAAGAAGCTTGGTTTGGTAGAAAGCCAAATTTGCAGAATGTAAGAGTTTTTGGTTCCACTGCTTATGTTCACAAACCTAAGGAGAAAAGAAAAAAATTAGATGCTAAATCTTCTCCTTTTATTTTTGTTGGTTATGATGAAAATACTAAAGGTTATAGAGTTTACAATCCTATTACTAACAAGGTAAAAGTTGCAAGAGATGTTTGTATTGCAAAAAAAGACATTCATGAGTGTTCTAAAGTGGAGGATGATGAACTTACTCAAAGCAAAGTTGTGCTTGTGGAGGACCAACCTCATTCTCTTAACCCTACTCCTAATGCATCTCTTTCTATTCCTTCTAGTGATAGTGATGATGATAATAACTCTACTCCTCATGACTCTTCTTCTAGTGATGAATCTATTTCTTCTAAAAGAAGACGTAAATGGTTTAAATCTTTAATTCAAGATAGTGATGAATACTTAGCTAGAATGGATAGACTTCAAGCTAGAAGAGTTAATTATTGTAATTATGCTTTAATGACTACTATTATGAATTCTAATGATCCTAAAATATTTGATCAAGCTAAAAATCAACCACATTTGCAAAAAGCAATGAAGGATGAATATGATACTTTAATTTCTAACCAAACTTGGGATTTAGTTCCCTTGCCTCATGGTAAAAATATTGTTTCTTGCAAGTGGCTTTATAAAACCAAATTGAATGCTAATAATCAAGTTAGTAAATTTAAAGCTAGATTAGTTGCTAGAGGTTTTTCTTAAATTGAAGGCTTAGATTATACTAAAACTTTTGCTCCTGTTGCTAAAATGCCTACAATTAAACTTGTGCTTGCTTTAGCTTCTAGGATGAATTGGCCTATTCACCAAATGGATGTTAAAAGTGCTTTTCTTAATGGTGATTTACATGAGGAAATCTATATGTCTCAACCTCCTAGTTTTATTAAAGAAGGTAATGCACACTTAGTTTGTAAATTAAAGAAATCAATTTATGGATTAAAGCAATCTCCTAGGGAGTGGTATTCAAATATTACTGCATTCTTTCTTTCTCAAGGCTTTATTAGAAGTAAAAATGATCCTAACTTGTATATTAAACATAGTGAAGATGATATTATCATTATTATCTTGTATGTAGATGATTTGACTCTTACGTCAAGCTCCAATACTTTGATTTCTAATATTAAGTTTCAACTTAATCAAAAATTTTAAATGACTAATTTAGGTCTTTTACATTATTCCTTAGGAATGCAAATTTGGCAAACCTCTAAAGGAATTTTCTTATTTCAAAGTAAATATGCTCAAGATCTCATAGATAAGTTTAAAATGAATGATTCTCACCATGTTTCAATTCCTATTGAATTAGGCACTAAGTTAATGCTTGATATGCAAACTCCTCTTGTTGATCCTACTTTGTATAGACAATTAGTTGGAAGTTTGAACTATTTAACTCTTACTAGGCTAAATATTGCTTATAGTGTTGGTTTGGTTTCAAGATTCATGTCTAAACCTCAACAAACACACTTTAAAGTTGCTAAAATAATTTTAAGATATATTAAAGGAACTATTAATGTAGGTTTTTTTATGATGCAAATTCTAATTTTACTTTAAAAGGTTTTACTGATTCCGATCTAGGTGGAGATCCCAATGATGGGAAATCTACTTGTGGTTATTGTTTTTTTGTTGGTTCAGGAGCAATTTCTTGGAATAGTAAAAAGAAACAATCTACCTCTCTTGGATCCACTGAAGTTGAGTACAAAGGATGCACTAATGCTTCCAAAGAAGTCTTGTGGCTTAGAAGACTACTTGAAGATTTGGGTCTATCTCAACACAAACCAACTCATTTGTATTGTGACAACCAAAGTGCCATTACCTTGGCTAAAAATCCAGTTTTCCATGCAAGGACAAAACACATTTCTCTCCAACACCACTTTATTAGAGAACAAATTGAAGACAAGCAAGTTTCACTCCTCTACTGCAAGGGGGAAGACCAAGTTGCAGATATTTTGACCAAGCCACTTTGTAAAGAAAACTTCCAATTTCATTGTAAAAATCTTGGATTACAACCCATTGAAGGGTTTACTGTAAACTCCCCAAGTAAAGCTTAAGGGGGGGTGTTAGAATATTTAATCTTTACTTGGCTTAGGTTTATTTGTATTTAGTTTAGGATATTCCTTTGGAATTCCTACATGTAATTTGTCCTCTAGTACATGTGTGAGTACAAGTCATTTCTTTTATTTTCTTTTATTAAGGAATATTAGATTTCCTCCATAAGAGGATGTGGACACATGGCACACACATTTTATGAATGGTGGCATTCATAGATTTGGGAGTTACTTTGTAACTCCTCTCTTCATCTCTATTTAAGAGATGTCTCCTCTCTCATTTCTTCTTAATGAAATTATTGTAAAGAGCTTCTCTCTCTCTCTCTCTCTCTCTCTCACACACACACACACACACACACACACACACACACACACATTTTAGGCATTTCCTCATTCATAATATCACAAGGGGTTTTTCTTTGCTTTTACCCTTTCAAAAGTTCTTGTGCCTCCTTCTTCACATTTGGGTGATTGCTCCAAGGTTTTTGCATTTATCTTGGTAACATTTACTTCATCAATAAACTTACTTGGATTTTATTATTCTTTCCTTGCTCTTGTATTTCTTTTCAGTTATTGAAGCATGTGAAGATAAACATTGGATTAAAGCTATGGAAGATGAATTAAAACAAATTGAAAAAAACAATACATGGACATTGGTTCCCCGACCTAAAGACAAAAATGTAATTGGAACTAAATGGGTATTCAGAAACAAACTTAATGAATATGGTAAGGTAATCAGAAACAAAGCAAGATTAGTGTGTAAAGGATATTCATAGAAAGAGGGAATTGATTACAATGAAATCTTTGCACCGTTAGCTAGAATTAAGGCAGTCAAATTATTTCTTGCATTTGCAGCACACAAGAACTATAAAGTATATCAAATGGATGTAAAATGTGCATTTCTGAATGGTGATCTTGAAGAGGAAGTTTACATTGAACAACCTGATGGATTTTCATTGACAAATAATAAAGATACGGTTTGCAGATTAAGGAAAGGTTTATATGGATTGAAGCAAGCTCCTAGAGCTCGGTATATCTTTTGAAGCTTGGTTACACTAAAGGTAATGCTAACAACAACTTATATTTAAAAGTGACTAATGAAGACATCTTGGTTATTGAAGTTTTTGTTGATGACATCATTTTTGGAGGAGAAGAAGGATTGTGTAAAGACTTTGCTAATAAGATGCAGGAAGAATTTGAAATGTCTATGATTAGGGAGATAAAATTCTTTTTAGGGTTGTAGATTTCTTAGAATGATAAAGGTATATTCATATGTCAAACAAAGTACTTGAAGGAACTACTGAAGAAATTTGGTATGAAAAAATCTAAACCTGTAAGTACTCCTATGACTACAATTGATAAATTGATATTGAAGGATGATTCAACTCCTGTTAATCTGACAAGATACAAATCTATGATTGGAGGTTTACTATATTTGACACAAAAAAGACCTGATATAATGAATGCAGTATGTATTGTTTCAAGATTTCAAAGAAATCCTAGAGAAAATCATGAATCAGCAGTGAAAAGGATTTTTCGATATCTACAAGGCATTAAAAATCTTGGTTTATGGTATCCTAAAGATGAAAATTTTGATTTATGTGCATACATCGATGCAAATTGGGCAGGAGATGTAGATGACAGAAAGAGCACCACCGACAGGGCATTCTTTCTTGGTAGCAGATTGATTTCATGGTTGAGCAAGAAACAAAGTTGTACATCATTATCATTATCAAAATCAAAATATGTTGCAGCAACAACTAATTGTACTCAGGTATTATGGATTAAGAAAATGTTGAAGGACATAAAGGTAAAATGCAAAGAACCTATAATCATTTACTGTGATAATTCAGTAGCAATTGATATATCTAAGAATCTGGTATTTCACTCTAAAACTAAACATGTTTCTATCAAATATAATTTTCTGAAAGAGAATGTTGAAGCAAAAGAAGTGAGATTGGTTTATGTGAATACTAAAGAGTAGATTGCAGATATCTTTACTAAGCCTTTGCCTAAGGAAATTTTTGAATATCTCAGAGAGAAGCTTGGGGTAATACCCTCATCGGTAGAGACCTAGATAGTTGATGATTGGCATCAAACTGACATAATTAATAGAGAAAACCTTTTTCTAGTTTTGATGAAGGGGAGCTACTTCTTAGGGGGAGTAGTTGGTTATTGTAATTGGCTCTATGAATTGGTTGTATCTGGTATTTATATTGCTTTGGCATTTGATGTCAAATGGGGAGATATATCTATGAAAAAACATTATCCTTTGGGGAGAGATTATTTATTGGGGGAGTGATATATACTCTCTACATTTGTATTTTGATTTCTGGTATTGATCTATTCGGGAGATTGTTGGTTTTTGGTTTTTGGCATTTTGTTTTGGCACTTAGATGTTTTTCTATCTTGTGTTTCCATCAATGCCAAAGGGGGAGATTGTTGGTATTATGGATGTGTTGCATTGATTTTGTCATTGATGTCAACACTTATCCTTCTGGAGATCTTTGGTTATGTTGAACTGACACATTATGTTCACTGACAAGTTCAGTGACTTATGCACAGTCATCAGTATATCATTCACCAACAGGTTATATTGTTCACCGACACTAAGGATGACTTGTTATCATCTGGAGATCACTTGGTTATGTCAAAGACATGGTTTGGACACTTGGTTTTTGTATTTTGGTTATTGGTCTAAACGGGTTGACATATTTGTTGTTACCGGCAAATTGGTCTAGGTTATGGACCACCATGCATTATCTATCCCAGATCAGCACAACACGTTATGGAGATAATTTAATTAATTGGATATTGTTGTAATTATATTGAGCTGACATGATGCATTGCATCTTGACTTATCTATAATTGATTTAATTGTAAAATTCTTAGTTAGCCGACCTACACATTTGGTCTTAGGTTTTGGTATATATCTAAGATCTCATTTATGAGATAAAGAAATAAGATAGAGAAATGGTATATGGTTATGGTATTGTAACATGGTATGTGCAAATATTGAAGATCATATGAGCAGACTATAGAGAAGGTTCAAGGAAGGTTTCAAGGTAATTATTAGAGCTTAACTAATACTGAATCCAGCATTGGAGATGCTACTTTGAGTAGTACATTATCATTGAATTTAATCATCCAATTGTAGTCAGTGTGACTCCTATTTTGTGATTGAGCAGTGAGCTCTAGGTAGTTGGCCTTTCTGCATGTGTAGACCCCATTTGTATACATATACTATCTGCAATAGTATCATCTGATTGTGGGTAAGATTTCCCACCGTGGTATTTCCCCTTACAAGGTTTCCACGTACAAATCTCTCTGTTATGTGTTGTGGATGTTGTTTCTCTTTTTGTTATATGCATTTAGTTTCACTGATATTAATATTAACTACTAGTTTGTCTACCAAATTTAAGTTTGGTTTACTGGTATTAAGTATCAAGTTTGATTAAATTATATTTGGGTTGAAATTAATAGACAACTGATTCACCCCCCCTCTCAGTTGCCTCCGGGTCCTAACATATTCTCCAATGTAAGTTACTCTTACCTGGATCTCCACATGCTATGGTGAGACCCATAACATATCAAATTACCTTCCACAAATCATATCCAAATCAAAAGGTAGGATTTAACGTAGAATATCACAATCGTAAAAGAAACATAATACAACTTCCAGAGAACACAAAGATATTTCTAAACCACAAAACTAACATATCCACAATGCCAAAAACATGAATATGAAAATAACTTAGTAGCATAATATCATTTAACCAACCATTTAGACCAACAACTAAATGCATCCAAACATCGGGAACATGAACATACTAAAACCACATTTTTTCGATAGACATTTCTTCTAATACTCAACATTGACACAACAATATATACATTAAAATATATATTAGGACCAACAACACCACACATCACCAACATATGAACCACACAGGTTTGAAATCAATGATAACAAAGATATATGGGCAACAAAAATATGAGTCCTAAAATAACTAAAATTGCATTGAAAATCATAAAAAATACAAAATAAACAACACTCAAGATAAGGTGAAAATTAGATCAAAATACAATAAAATTTAGTGGAAAGAAAGTATATCGATCTCCTCATTGTGTAAATTTATCCAATGCTATCAATTTGGATTTGTGTTGACTCAAAATTTTGGTAGCACAATAGTGCTATTAGATCCCAAAATGCAGGAGATGAGAAGATGGATAAGTGTTGTGGTAGAGCTTTGCAATTTTTGTAAGCTTTCTATTTGATAAATCCTTAGAAATTTTTCTGCTAATTATAAAAATCCTATTATTAAAGCCTAAACCCCTTAGCCTGCATTTTATTTATGCATTAAATTTTTATAAATAGTCATGATCTTTTAAGTTTGTAACCTTATGTCTATGGTGTCATTTAAAACTAGCACATAGGTCCTAGTCACTAGCTTTTCCTATCACTTCAATATTTATTAAGTCTAGGATAATTTATTAAAGATCAAATGGTGATCTATCATAACTCTTAGATACATGAGAGCACATGATCATGCCATATGTATTGGTGGTCGCACATTCAGTCTACAGAGTGAGGTAGAATTATTCATTGAGTTAGCTTTATTTTCATTGGAGAAATGATAACACATTGTCAAAATTATCAATTTTATTAGGAAATTCACTACTATTGATATGACACCACATGGAGGTGGGTTTAGTGGTCTAAAATATTAGTAAATTCTTAATGAGATAACGCATTAGTAGAAAGGTGGGCCCTAATTTATTATGTGAGTGTACGATAGATACACATGGTAGTAATAATGTAAAGTGCATCTTATTTGGCACATTTTGATTGGTCCAATTTATCTCAAGCATGTAGGTGTATTTTCAAACCAAATTATTTTAATCTAAATTGTAGCTCTTGTAGTAATCATATTCAATCAATGACCCATGTTTAATATTCAAATACGACTGTAGTGTCCACCCTCAACTTGACTTGTTTTGACTAGAGTTGACTTTTAATTCATGCATGATAGGCATTATTGGACATAGGCTATTTCAAATGATTTATATGATGTTGATACTATCATTATTGATCATGTGATTTATTAGTCACTATATACTTATTATATGATTAATTATCAAAAGATTATATTGATCATGTGTTTTGATGAGCATAAGTGTTGATGAATTTTACATGCCTTACTATAATCATGAACTATACTAATCATGCACTTGATGTTGTTTTTATGTACTGACCATATTTAATGATTATCTATCATGAGTTGATCATATGCTATGTTTGATTGTTGTTTGACTATCTTTGGGATAGAGACAATGCCACATCACTCATTGCGAGTGGGATGTGTCGTTGCGACTCTCTAACCCTTGTCTGTTATAATATATATATGCATATGTTGTATCATTTTTTGTGGATGCAGGATTTGCAGGTACTAGACATCGACTCTACCTGGCTCCACAGGTCTGAGCATGTCTTTAAATCCCAATGGTATGTGGTTCGGAGTTGGCACAATTTCCCCTCATATACTCTAGATCTAAGTTGTTCACTGTGAGTCATCAGTGTCTTGGTGCAAGTCGTCATGATAGTTAGTAAGATAGGTTTCTTCTGTGTTGTGAGTATGTTAGTATTGGCTGATTATTCCTTTTATGTTGAGATTGACTATTTGATTATTGATGCGAGATTAAATAATTAATGATGTTTATTTTAATTATTTTGATTAATAACGATTTGATTACTTGGTTATTTACTGTTTAATTTAATTTATTGGATTCTTGCCTTTTTGGTTATTTGATTATTTGATATTTAAATGTTTATTTATTTTAATGATGATTTAATATTTATTGTTTAGCTTATGATGTGTTTTATATTTATTTATAATTTGACCTTTATTGGTATTTATTTATTTATTTAATCACCTATGGTTTAATATTTATTTGGCTTTTAATGTTTATTGGTTCATTAATTCATTTATGAGCCTTTGGTTTATTTAATTTAATTTCCCCATTTAATTTATTTAATTGTGGCTCATGTTTTATTTATTAGTTTGACTTTTATATTAAGTGGGTTGTATAAATAATAAAATGATAAAACATTCCCACCAAATTGTAAAAAGCATGATTTATATTTACCTTACCTACCCTCTTCTCTTATTGGTTGAATTTGAAAAGGGAGGTAAAATTATATTATATGGTGGGGTTGGTAAAATATATTATAGATTGGAATATTTTGATTGGCTGAGATTGAGGCTAAGGTTTTTGGTTAATGTTTGTTTTTTTATTTTCTTTCCCGTGAAGTTTTCCAGGGTTGGTTCCTATCTGGAAAATTTTCTCCAGCAAGTTTTCTTCTTGGTTTTGGTTTTTCTTCTCTCTTGGATTTTGGCTAGAGCTTGGGTTGGATTTGGTTTGGCTAGTGGAATCTCTTCTTCAACTTCTTCCATAACACGGGTTGCAGGTTGGAGATGTATTCTACCTTTTTATATTTTATTTTACAGTTTTCCTGTATGCTCCGTGTCTGTAGATTGAATGTGTGAGCTTGGGAAAATGAATCTAAAATTTGTATAGTGAGAAAAGAAATATACGAAGGCATAAATTTGTTGTAAGGTTGTGGAAAATATTTGTATTTTTGGGTTTGCTGAAAGCCTTCTATGTCTTTCTAAGTCTGTGTCGTGCATGGAGTTTTGATTTAATATTGGCCTTCAAGTGTGTGTCGTGCATGGAGTCTTGATTTAATATTGGCCTTCAAGTGTTTGTTATTTATTTAATGTTGAAGTGAATTTTATTTATTGGGTAATATTATTTTACCCATTAAGTAATTAAAAGGGGGATAATTTGTATTCTTTTATTTAAAAGTTATTTTCACCCCAGGTCAATGGTTTAATTTATTTTACCTACCCTTGGATTTGATTGGCTGGAAGTTTATGGTAGGTAGAAAATATATTTTATTTTCTTGAACTTTGGGAAGGTAGGTATGGAATTTAATATTTTTGAAATATTTTGATTGGAGCATGGTTTTGCTTGGTTTTGTTTTGTTTTGTTTTGTTTTGATAAATAGGCCTTCCTGTGCATTCACGGGGTCGACATCTTTGGTGAATGAATTTTTGAGATTAATTTGGAGATTTCTGGTGGCTGGATTTAAATTGGTTTAAAGGCTTGGACTGGTGTTTTTTTTGGATTTTCAAAAATCAGATTTGGAAGGGATTATTTTATTCTTCTTGTTTTTGAGAAATCAAGTTAGAATGTGAGAAATGGTTTCCTGTGGTTTTTCCTGTAATTTTTCCTGTAATTTTTGCTGTAGTTTTTCCTGTAATTTTTGCTGTAGTTTTTCCTGTAGGTTAATTTTCTATTTGTTTGCTTGTGTGGTACTTTCTGGATTAATTTTTGTACCAGAGGCTTCATTTGAGGGCTGTTATATTTTCCAGATTTGGCTTTTATCAGTTTCAATGTATTTGGATGGTCTCATGTATATTTGCTCCTCTGCACCATTGTGGATATTATAGACTCTCTTCCATGTGAATAGGCCATGGATTATTGAGGTGAATATATATGCTATTTTGGACCAGCAAGTGAGTAGGCCTTGTTGTGATGTTATCTTCTATTTGATGGTAGCATTTGATGGCTTGATATGCCTTTGTTTATTGCTAGCCAAGAGGCTCATTTTGTTATATTGATGTTGTTGTAGCCTTGCATATGTTGTGAGAGTATGTGTGGAAGTTATTAGCTACATTGAGTATTATTTTAATGTATTTATGTTGGTAGAGCCTCTTGTGATGTGTTGTTGGGCCATGTTAGGAGGAGTGGGCTTCCTTGTGATGACCGGAGTCACGAGAGATAGGCTTGCATGAGGTTCCTTGTAAGGATGCATAAAGTCTAGACCACTAGGGCACATTGGATTTTTCCATGATTTGTAAACCAATGATAACATTGATAATGAATTTATTGGGATGGGAAAATTATAACTCATTTAAATAAGACAATGAATAGTTTTGAGCCTCATGACTTATGTCCTTGGAAGGATGTTTTAGGATAAGCATGAGAAGGCCGTGAAGATGGTAAGCTAATCTCCCTTGGTCTCTCATAGGTTGAGATGGCTCCAAATGTCCATCAAGCTAGTGCCTTGTGTTGTTATGTTATTATGTTATGAGGATGGCATGTGATGACACTCCACTCCTACATGTGTTCCCCCTTTATGATTTATGATTATGCTTATTGGATGCATTTATGTCCTGATGAGTTTTACGCCTCTAGGAGTCTATTCTTGTGGCTCTGTGTGAGTTCTTGCTTGAGAGTCCTTATTGGTTAGTCTCTTTGGTTTTGAGTGTCAGCCTAGATGTAGAGTGTGTGTTGGGACCTTGTGTCATCTCCTAGCATAGGGGGTGGTTCCTTTGGCTCCACATGGTTGGGTGGTTGGTACTTTTAAACCATTGGGATGTTCCTGTCTTTGGATTCTTCTTGCGTGGATGAGGATGCTTCTTAGATTATTCATGGATAATAATTATAGCAAGAATGTAAATGATGATGTGACTTATATAATGAAATTCTTATGTAATGGTTGTAAAAGAGATCATGTTTATGAGGAATGACTATGTTGTTCTAGATATAGTGATAGATTTTGATTATGATATATGATTGTAATGATGAACCTTGATTTATGTTGTAACACATTTATATTAAATGAAATGGATGCATGAGATGTGGATAAGTATGGTGGTTTAGAATTTAATGATGTATTTTGTGTTCTTGATAAGCCATGTTAAAAGAAAATGGTGTAAATGTTATGACAATGGTATTAGATCTGAAATGATGTCTTGATAGGATGTATGAGTTTGAGTAATGTTGGAAGATATTTTAGGACATGTTTATGAGTTGTGATTAAATAATTTGAAATTATATTATCATACTTCGTAGACAGTGATCTAATGATTGAATCGAAATCCTATAATGCTTGGGATGTAATTGAAGGTTCCTTATGAAATATTGTGTGGATGTTCTTAGTGAATGAATTGCTAATCTTATTAATGGAAATTACTAGTAAGTGTATGGGAAGATGATTAAATGAGTTCTTTTCTTTTAGGAAAGGATTAGAATGTATCATGTGTTATAGTTTAAGAATTATATCTCCATTTGGTGGATGCTATTAGTGGTTATGGAATTAGGACATTGTATCATAGTTTGTGTTGAGATGAATTCATGTAGTTACCTGATTTGTAATGAGATGATTGTTGGTTAATTGATATAGTGTAAGATATTTTATGAGTATTAAACGAGCTATGGGTCAAATGATTAAGGATACTTTGTGAGTATTGCATTATGTGCTTCTGTAATCATGATGAAGTAATAAGTATGCTAGGAGCATAGAAATATAAGTGACTATGTAGGAGTTAATTGTAAACTGAAATTATGTTAATGCAATGAAAGGGTTAATCTTGATATATGGATGGTGATGTCCATAGTTGAAGGTTGGCTAAAGGTAATAGGAACATTTGGACTTGGCATATAAAATGAAACTAAGTGAAAAGGGAAATAGATGTGCATTGAAAGATAGAATCTCATGTTAAATGAAAGATTAAGTAGATTGCATATCATGAGTGTTAGGTATTTTTATGATGCACCTATGTGTGTATAATCACTAGGATTATGAGGTATTGATCTGGATGAAAGTAAATGTTTATTGCTTATGTAGGTAGATTAAGTAATGGCATTGAGATACCCTAGGGAGTTGGTAGTAATGATTTATTGTATTCCGCTTGCGTAATTGTTTGAATAGCTTGAGTGAATTATTCTATGTTCACAACACTTAAATGTTGTTGTGTGCTCACTACATTGCTTAAGTGATGTTATGTGCTATATTGTTTAAAAAAAAAAAAAAGATTAGCATGTTTTTAGCTATATTTCTCTGGGGTATTCTGGTGGGCATTACAACGACTAGTTATTGTTCTATTGGTTGAATGAATATGCAATATTGTTGAAAAGATTATTTTCAACTAGATTTTATCCTATTTGGTTGTAATAAATATATGATTCAATCAATGACCCATGTTTAATATTCAAATACGACTAGTTCTTGTTCTATTGGTTGAATGAATATGCAATAATATTAAAAATATTATTTTCAACTAGATTTTATCCTATTTGGTTGTAATAATTATACGATTCAAACTATTTTGGAAAATAATTTTGTTTACAATATGGTTTCCTTAGTGATTTGATCTCTATGTGACACAATTGATCAAACTAGGCTTTCTTGTGCACAGGTCTGTAAGTGATCTTTATAGCTAAAAATATATTCAATTTTCTTTAGTTTCATATTTAAAGCTTGTAATCATTGAAATAAGTTTCTCTAAGGAAATATTTAAGGTGAATTTTGGTGAATTGTCATATTTTGTGAAACCCTAACCTCTCTCCAAAACCCTAAGTCTACAAAAAAGGCTAAAATATTTGGAATGAGGAAGGGATTTGAAGAGAATTTGTTTCTTTAGTGTCTAAAGTTAGCATAAAGGCTGACAAACATTTGTGGCTTGGGACGCGAATATGACAATTTGTGTATGAATAGGAATAGGCCAGAGATGAAAACTTACTAGTCCTTGGATAGTTACTCCTTAATCATTAATACAAAAATTGTTTGGCTCAGTTCCCTTTGATAAATAGGCAAGTTTTATATATAGGAAAATTTATTGTACCCAATATCTTTGTTGATGTTGATTTTGTTAGAGGAGTGGCACAAAAATATGTTTCAAAATCAAATAGTTTCCTAGCAAAAAATGGAGCTCCAATAATATCATTCACAAAGGAACATATCTATGATTTGTTCAACTTGAGAAGAGTTGCAAATAAGACTATAATTTTGACTCTTTTCGACAAACATATAAGATCCATTAGGGGGTCTATAGGTCTGTGCATATTATCGAGTGCAAGATCAAGGGTTCAAATAGTAAACAAATCAAAATTTCATTCACGAAGAAGGAGATCTCTAGACTTGAAACATGCAAAGACTACTTCATCAAGACCTAACATTCCTTGTGTCAAATTTTAGGTGAGGATGTTGATTTGAATATGCTAGTTTATTTGATGTATATGGCTTTAGACATTTAAGGAAATGTGGTTAACATGAGTTTGATTTTTACACTTTCTTGACAGATAGGATTCATAGACAAATGGTGGCCATCAAGGCCAATGATGAAAAGTTAGAATCCAAATGGTACTCCTTGATGTTCCATATGTTATTTTATGCTTAAAAATATTTGTGGGATAAGACTCTACAAGTCAAAGAATTTTATGAAAAGAAGAATGTCCTTCCTCTTCAGTGTTGGACTTACATATGGGATAGGGATTGTGAGGACTCTAGTTTTGTCATATTATAATGTTTTTTTGTAAATAATCTACTAGGGTAATTTGGTGAACAAGTTGAGATGATTTTGAAGGAGGTAATGGATTTCCCAAGACTAGCTAAAAGAACTCCACAACTAGATATCAGACATAATCGGGGAGATAGGCATGATATACACTAATACTCCACTCCATTTAGAATATATAAGTTCCCTATAAAGCCTCATCTATTGCTAGTATATGTGCCTATGAGGATAACATACTTGGAGATCATCTAGTAATTAAATAAATATGATCAAACTTATTTGAGATGGTAGGAGAAAGGTTCATTATCCCCTATCTCATTAGAGTGGTATGATTTCCAAGTTGCAAAAAGGAAGGATTAGACAAAATACATTCTCTATTAAAGAAGTATATGATGTTACATACTAGCCAAAGAATCAATTTTAATCAAGAAGGATTTATCAATGTAGTCAAGACTATTATGAAGAGACCCCCATTTCGTCATGAAGTTAAGATAGATGAGGATGTTACAAAAAATTGTGCCACTATTTAGGAAGTGAATAAAAAAAGAAGGAAATGGGTCCTGATTATTAGAGGTGAAAAGATGAAAATACAAAAGGATCCCAAATTTCTAGGATTTTTTGCCAAAGAAGATCACAAAATGGTTAGGATACAAAAAATGTTCCCTAATGCGAATCAATTAATGGCTACATAAGAGAAGAGACCTACAATTTAAATGGATCCAACTATTCTTATCAGGACATATGTTAGGGAAAAGAGTGAATAACTAGAAGAGAAATATCAAGTTATTGTTATGCCTAAACATCAAAAAATTAAGAGGGAAAAAACCTTTGAGGAGAAATGCAAAGCTCCTATTGAGATTGTGGAGATAAAAGATATTCCTAAGGTGATAGAAGCTACTAAATTTTATTCCTAATCAATAATAATGATTGTACCTACTAAGACTACAAATACGAGTGGGGAGTAATTGAAGGTTGCTACTAATAACATTGGAGATATAAGGGCTTTGTAAAAGATTCTTATTACATGAGGAATTTGTGAAGAAAAATAAATTCAAAGATTTTTGTTAGAACTATAAAAGAGGAATATCAAAATTAGTTTTCATAAGAAAGAAATAAGGTGTGCCCTTCCTAATGACAGGAAGTGACAAAATAGGTTTAGTCACAATTTGCATTAAGGTAGATAATATAACTTCTAACCAAGCTAGGAAAAGGGTAAGATAAAATGGCATGTTATTGTTGCTAGATTGAGATACAATATTTGCCCTTACTTTTGACATAATAAAGAAGTAGAATAAATAGGTTTAAACCATTGAGGAACAAGCTGAACAAGTATTCTTTGGAATAGGGTTTGGTCCTAGTTTTGAAACCCTTACAATTTGGTAATTGAAACCCAATACAAACAAGACCGATATTATCAATAATAGAGGAGCTAAAAGGAGATATCATAGTAAAAATAATATCAGTATACTTCTCCTAAAAATGCATCCTTAGCTTTAAATAATACTCTCTTTAGTGTGGCAACAATTTTTTTTTACAAATTGATCAATAATAATTTAAAAAAAAAATACATCAAAGTTTTGGTGAAGCTCCAAGTATATAAAGAGGAGTTGTCCTACTCTAGTTTCCCTATTCCAATAGTCACAAGTCATTCAAGTTCTGTAGAGGATGTCCATCAAATAGAGAGGCTTTGGTCTTCAAGATCAAGAAATTGAATAATTAAGCAAAGGAAATAAAGGAAGATAAAATGTAGATTATGAGCGAAATAGTTTTAGATCTAGATAACCATAGGTTAGCTAGAAAGAATGGAATGGTAGATGAAGCATGTCCAAGGGTTATGTAGACCTCAATTTTGGCTACCAAACATGATCAAAGTTAAAAAAAAATCAAAAATCTTAGAAAAAAGTGGACACCAAGGATTGCAACAATAGACAAATTATTAAGGTGTCAAAGTTTGATTCTGAGAAGCCTACAAAGCTTAAGGATGTTGTTAAAATGATGGAAGGCTTGTAGGAGGTGGTTTATTACATGCTTAAGGTTGAAAAAAAATTGAGAGAGAAGTTGAAGATAGTTGAATTAATGGAGAGTAAAGTGATGCTTGACATCAAAGATGACAAGGGTCAGGCTAAAACCCTAGAGAAGTAGAAGTTAGAATTAAGTAATGTTGTCCAAAGGTGGTATCCTTTATTTGTGTTGAAAATAAATTGAGCATGAGATAGTTGAACTAAAATATTAGATGAGATTTATGCCCTATAGATGCTACATGATAGTTTCAATAAGGAAACAAGGGCAATTTTAGATGCCAAATATGTCAATTATAATGACAAGATTTCTAGAATACAAGAGTTCCAATGACCTAATGAGAGAACATATGCGACATGAGAAGATGGCTATGGAGAATAGGGAATATTTCTATTTCAATTAGTCATCTAATTTCTAGTAGATCAAATTATACAACTCAACAAATGGCCTAGTTTTTGGCAATTTTGAAGTGGTGCAACATTTATAGCCTATACAAATAGATCAAGCATTAGGAATGGAGCACTACATCAACGAGCATGTGATCTATGTTATATTTAGATGATAAATAATATATTTCAATGGGAACAAGCTCATAAATTTATTTTTTGAGTGAACTTGGTCAAAATATTGTAAAACATTTCTATTAGATCCTTGATTGACATGTTTTGTACTTTTTATATAAAAGGGAACTTATAATTATTGGAATTTGATGTTTCGGTGATGCTCTAGTAAATATTGGTGTTTCTTGTTGCTTATATATTCTTAGGAGTTGTCATTAATGGAAACTCAACCTATTGATCTAATCCTGTATGGAGTTTTGACTAACCAAATGTCTTGACAAAGTATTTCTGGATTGAGACTATCATGTGAGGCCCTACCTCGACTCTTTCTAGCATTTCAATGATTTTCATGTTGAGACTATTATGTATGCTTTATTTTTATGCATTATGGATTTAGAACTTATATGATTCCATGATTTGGATAACATTGATGTGTGTTGATGCTTCATTTCTATGCTTTATGATATAGAACTCTATATGATTCTAGAATAGGATAAATTTGAGATGATATATGTCATTATTGGATTTGCAAGACTTTACTACAATGATAGAAATAGGATGCATGTTTTATGTATGGATTAAAATTATGGGGATTATGATAATTGCTTATGTGGATTTATTTGGATGTAAGATGTATTGATTTGTTTAAATGTATATTGTATGCAGAGTGTTTGATGTGTATTCTTATTCATGTGTTTTATATTATATGAGGTTATTTGGAATTACTAATGTGTAATTGAGATGTGCAGAAAAATTATCCATGTGACCATGAAAACATTATGGAGAACCAAACCTAGACCTATGTACATTCGTAAAGCCAGAGGTTGTCTATTTGGAGAGACAACACCCCGTATGTATCGTATTTTTTTTGTGAAAGTAAATGTTGCATGTGTGTTAAATTGAATTTATTAATTTGTGTAAATCCAACAAAAGACAAAATTTCATGTGTAATGTTGTAAAGTATTTTATTGTGTCACTTGACACATGTGTTGATTTATGTTTTGATTTTTGAATTGTCTCTTGGAGGGAGTTGTTTTAACCATAGCTTTTTCAAATAATTTAATGTGGTTCTATATTTTCCTTGGGTAGAGAAACTTTGGGGTGGTCAACTTAGGTTTGACCTGAAAGTTAACTTTAGATGGTTTAAAAGGGGTCAAATGGACTCCTAGGGGTAGTTTAAAGGTGTTTCCTAAAGTCCATAAGGTATACCTATGTGTTAGGATGTTTTTAGGCATGTGTCTACTCCCATGTGACTGTTTAATCATCCCAAAAAGTGGATTTTCTAAGATGTGCGAAAATTCAAAATTAGAAGGTGCCATCTAGGTTAGATAACCTTCCCTTTTGATATTTTTCTTACTTTTTCCTTTTTCAATTTTAGAAACATGTGAGAACTCTCACCGAGGTCTTCTTAGGCAAGAATGAGAGATTTTGCAGGTAATCACCCACTCTCCATATTTGGAGACTATGCATTTTGAAAAGTTTGGTTTTTGGATTCAAATTTTTTGGCAAAGTGTGGAAGGAAGATTTGTGGATTTGGGTTGCTCATCCTCAAACTAGTTCTAGCATACCCTTGGGCAGGTTGAAGGTTGGTTTAACTTCTCCTTGTGTTTCTTTCACATTGCATGTTATGTTGAAAAGATTTTCTTGTATGTAAAGGTTGGTTTTCTTGTATTTTCCCCTTGTGAAAATTATTTTGTGTTCTATATTTTACTTCTTGTATGTATTTTTTTTCTGTTCTTTGGGAGTAACCAAGGCCTTCTACTCTTGGGAGAGAGGATGGTAATGTGGGTGGTAGAAGTTTGACAACCTTCGAGTGAGAGGCTCTTGTTTTGAGAGTGATCTCAAGGGATATATTTGTGACCTTTGCTGCATGGCCTGTTTATGCATTTGGGGGTCATAAGGAGGGAAATATGGCATGAATGCCTTGGGGGCATAAGGATATGGGGTTATTTTACTTATGATATATCTTTAGTTGCCATGAGGTGGCTTTGTGTTCTACCAATCTTGTAGTCTCCTCAGGGTATTTGGTCCACTACCACCCTTGAAAAGACATCACAATGCATGGTGAAATGTAGCCTTGGTTGGGAATATGTTGTTGTGATTGTTTTCCCCTGCTTGTTGTGTTTGCATGTGTGTAACCTGTCTAGGGCTTAGTTCTCCAAGCTCGGGGGTGGCTTCTAGTAAGCCTAGGCTGGGAGGTGAGCACTCCATGGTCATAGCCTTTTGATTTATTTGCAGGTTGTTGGAAGAAAAGTAAAGGACTAGTAGAAGTTGCTGAAATTATTTGTTTGTGGAGAAACAATTTGGGAATGGAATATTTTATATTTTAAAGTGCACCAATGTGAAAGGGAAATTATATGTTGTAATTACTTTGAAAAGAAAATGTATCTATTTTAATTGAAGTCCTCATTTAATAGAAATGATGGACTAGTTTGGGTATTTCACCCTGTTGTAATAATGTCTATATTGTATTCTAAAAATGCCTTAAATAAATGCATTATTTCTATTAATTTATTATTGCATAAATGAAATGATTCTGTTGGGTTTTTACTTGTATTGTTCTTAAAAGTTTAATGATTGCATGCATGTCACTTTGAAAATAAATGTTGAGTTTATTTCCTATTTGCATATCTCTAAGGATAAATTCAAGTGATTCTAGATAAATAAAGTTGCTGTTAAGATTTATTTAATTCTATCTTTTACTTATTTGTAGAAATTAAAATCTAGAATTAAATGGTCTATCTAATATAAATAATCACATATTTATATAGTTGCTGTTCATATTTATTTAACTCTGTTAATTACTTAATTGTAGAAATCAAATCTACAGTTAAATAGTCTATCTTTGATTGTTGGTATTCAATTCTAAAAATAAAAATACATAGATTTAAACAGATTATTTTAATGAATCTGTTTAAAAAGCTTTCTTTTTCTTAAAAAAAAAAATATATACGTGACGTTATTCATTTATAAAATTAAACCCATATTAATCTACCCCTGAATTAAGCATGGAATGATTATAATTATATATATATATATATATATATATATATATATATATATATATATATATATATATATATATATATATATATATATATATTAGTATCAATATTTAAAAAAAAGTATTTTTACATTCTAAAACCAAATAATAAGAAAAAAATGAGTAAAAGATTTTTTTAAGTTTTAAGTTTTTTTAATAAAAAAAAGAAAACTAAATTAATTACCAAATAAAATGAACTTTTTGGGGTAAAGCCGAAGGGCCGAACCACTGTGCGGACACACAGTGGTGGCCGCGGCCTCCACTGTGTGGACACACAGTGGACGACCCCCGCGACCGCCACTGTGTGGACACATAGTGGCCCCCGCGGCCGCCACTGTGTGGACACATAGTGGTGTCCACGGCCACCATTGTGTGGACACATAGTGGGTGGCACTTGCACACAGTGGGTGGCACTTGGTGCCACCGCCGCTGTGTGTTCTCATAGTGGCGGCCGGGGAAACCCTGTGCCACCACTTTCTCCCTTTCTTCAAGCTCGGCTGCCGCTACTCTCCCATGGAAACCCCTGCCCTGCACAAAAAGAGAGAAATAAAACCCTAGCCCGAGTAGGGTTAGGGTAGAATAAATAAAAGAAGAGATTATAAAATGTAGGGCATTTTATAATATATATATTTTTAGTTTAGGGTTTTGCATGGATAATTTATGATAATGTAAAGACACACACACACACACACATAGTTTAAAAATATGAATGGTTAGGGCAAAATGTAGATTAAATATTTTATTTAGTGCTTATAATTTATAGATATTTTTAATAAATATATGGGGTTATCTTTACAAAAAAAATGTTTAAATTTAAAACACTTATGAAATTTAATCTTTTAGAAACTTTATAACAAATTGGGTAAGTTATTTTGGCTATGGGGAAATATTGTTTTTAGTCCACCTAAATATAGGTTTTTGATGAGATTAAGCTTTATAGGAAAATATTCATTATGAATTTAATTGACCCTTTTGTCGATTTAGTTTAAACACATTTTAATTATTGTTAGACATTTATAAACTAAGTGCTAGGATTGATTTAATTAGATCCTAAAAACAATTAATGGTTTTCGGAGATTAATTTTATCTACGTCAACTAATTGATTAAATTAATTTATTGATTAAAATCGACGAGATAATAAATAATTCTTTTAGGGTTCTGCATTTGATTTAAATTATTTTCACTTTCTTAAGTTAGTGGTTGAGCTAACTCGAAACATAGTTAAGACAAAACTGGTTAGTGCGTTTCGTGTAGACAAATTTAATGTTATAGGTTGTTATTTAATTTTTTTTTTAATCCTGTTCATGCCGAAAAGTTTGGGCATGACATTTTGGTATCAGAGCAAGGTTTCCAACACTAGGAACCTTTCTCCATTACGTTTTGCTTTAATTATTTAATTAATTATATTATATTAATTTTCTATGATATTTAAATTTAATTAATTAAATATTCTCCCCAAAATTTATTTATTTAATTCATTTTATTTTATTCTTTCTCATTAGGATGCCTCCGACTACGCGACAAGCTCGCAAGCGCGGAAGGGGACCTAGGCGTGTATGCATAGCACACGAAGAGGTCGATAGGGAGGAATCGGTTCTGGAAGTGAACCCAGAGGCTCCTCTCGAATAGTTAGTTGACCCAAACTGAGGTATCTTAAAGGCACTACAAAACCTGATAGGAATAGTCCAGGATAGGTTTCCAGCAGGGGATCATCATGTTGAAAATCAGAACTCAAGGAGCCATAGATCGGTAGATAGGGAACGAAGGAGTCCACCTCCTAATCCTATAGAGAGTTAGGCTAGGCATGAGCCCGAGTCTGTTCACCTACCAAGACCACCTCCAGTGGCAGAGCCACTGTATTATGAGATATCACGTCGAGATCCAGGGGATCTAATCAGAGAGGTTATGCACCTCCAGCCACCATCTTTTGTGGGATCTACCGATGGGGTAGAAGCTGAGGCTTGGCTATTGAGCCTTGATAGGTTCTTTGCATTGCGCTCTTACGAGGGCAATATAAAGGCATGTGTAGCAGTCCACCTATTGAGAGAAATGACCTCCACATGGTGGAGACATGAGGAATACAAGTGTGGTTTAGTTGCTGATACCCTCACATGGGAGATTTTTACAGAGAGGTTCAGGGAGAGGTACTTGTTAGAGCATTACAAACAGCATAGGATAGATGAGTTCTATGACCTCCAGCAGAAGGGTCTCTTAATGAACCAATATGACTACCTAAAAGATGAGAAGCTTCTCGTCAATCATTTTATCAGAGGGCTGAATGCCGACATAGCAGGACCAGTGAGGATGTCCACTCCAGGGAGCCTTCGGGTTGCCGTGAAGAAGGCCCTGATAGCAGAGGAGATTCAAGTCAGGCCATAGGATACAAGGGATCGATTCCAGAACCAAAACCCTATACCCCAGACATATGGATTTTAGAAACCCCATTGGAAAGGTAATAATAGGAACACACCAGGGTTCTCCAAACCCTCTCCTCCGCAACAGTCATAGCAGAACCAGAGGAAGAGGCCTCCACAGAGTCAGCATGGTACAAAGCCCAGGTAGTGGCAATCTCAGGGTTAGAGGTGAGATCAATGATCTCAAGTTCCTTACACACCTCTGGCAAGGACTCAACAGTCCTCCAGGGGTGGGTACAGTGGTTCTAGTAGGACAGGGGGACAATCTTTCTCTAGGCCTCAGGGCATCCAGTTTCAGGCACGCGATGCTTGTGTCACATGTGAAGCCATGGGGCACATGGTGAGAGAGTGTCCTCAGGGTCAGATGGCAGGGAACCCGAGGATGGAAGCATTAGAGCCTATAGTTGGAGATATGGGCAGGTCCCATAGAGTCTTTGCAGCAGTTGATAACCACCAGGCAGAGCACCAGGCCACAGTCATTAAGGCTGTAGGTATGATCAGAGGTAACAATGTATCTATATTATTTGATTCAAGAGCTACTGAATCCTTTATATCTCCATTAGTTGTGGAGCATTGTGGGCCAGTGGCAATTAGACAAGGTGTCAGTTGGGAAGTGGAGTTAGCTTTAGGGGCTAGAGTGTCAGTGGAATCAGAGGTTAGGGCATGTCATCTTTAGATTAGAAATACCACCACCCTAGTAGACCTTAGAGTTACACCACTCGGATCATATGGCATCATACTTGGCATGGATTGGATTTATGCCCATAGAGCCAAGATGGATTGCCACTGGAAAGAAATCAAGTGTGAGGATGATCAGGGTTCACCCATAGTAATCACAGGGATTCAGAGACTCGTGTCTCTTTGTATGATTTCTACAATGTAGCTTAAGCAAAGCATGCGAAAGGGATGTCAGCTATTTGCCATCACTATCAGTGATAGAGAGGAAGAGGATGAAAAGGAAACATCAATTGACGACCATCCTATCCTTAAGGGATATTCAGACGTGTTTCCCTCAGAGCTACCTGGAATGTCACCTCGTAGAGAGATTGAATTTCATATAGACCTTGTACCAGGAGTTGAGCCAGTTTCAAGAGCATCTTATAGGATGACCGCAAATGAGCTTAATGAGCTCAAGATGCAACTTGAGGAACTCCTAGAGAAGGGTCACATTCATCCTAGTGTATCCCCTTGGGGTGCACCAGTCATCTTCGTGAAGAAGAAGGATAGATCTCTTCGGTTATGCATGGATTATCGTCAGTTGAACAAAGTAACCATCAAGAACTGATATCCCTTGACCAAGATCGATGATTTATTCGACCAACTTCAAGGAGACAAATTATTTTCCAAAAGTGATCTGAAGTCAGGATACCATCAGTTGAGAATAGCAGAAAGCGATATCCACAAGACTGCATTTCACACTAGATATGACCACTATGAGTTCACCGTGGTTCCATTCGGTCTTACGAATGCTCCAGTTGTTTTCATGAGCCTCATGAATGGTGTATTTTGTACATTTCTTGATCACTTTGTGATTGTGTTCCTTGATGACATATTGATATATTCTCAGAATGAGAAGGAGCATGAGGAGCACCTGAGGCAGGTTTTGCAGTGTTTGAGGGACAATAAGTTGTTTGGCAGTTTGTCAAAGTGTGCTTTCTTTTGATCAGAGGTCAAGTACCTTGGGCACATTATTTCTAGTGCTGGGATCTTAGTAGACCCATCCAAGATTAGAGCTATTATGGATTGGCCAGCGCCAACCAGTGTGACAGAGGTCAGGAGCTTCATGGGCTTAGCAGGTTATTATCGATGCTTTGTTGAGGGATTCTCTAGAGTCACACATCCTATTACTTCTCTTCAGCATAAAGGGATGAAATTTGAGTGGATAGAGAAGTGCAAGATGGCCTTTTGGGAGCTCAAGAAGGCACTTACTAGGGTACCTATCCTTTTAGTACCAGATCCCTCAACCGACTTCATGGTTTGCACAGATGCTTCCCTAGTGGGTTTAGGAGTGGTCCTTATGTAGGATGGTAGGGCTATAGCTTTTGATTCTAGGAAACTTAAGACTCATGAGCTTAACTACCCTACTCATGACATTGAGCTTGCAGCAGTAGTGCATGCACTTGTGAGGTAGAGACACTTCCTTCATCATTTTGAGCTTCATTCAGACCATTAGAGTCTTCAGTACATATTCACTCAGTCGAACCTTAATGCACGTCAGAGGAGATGGATGGAGTTCTTGTGCGAGTATGATTTTGATGTTCACTACATCAAAGAGAAAGAAAACATAGTTGCAGATGCCTTGAGTAGGAGATGTCAAGAGATATACACCATATCTATGGGCACGGATTTGAGAGATCGGATATTGCAGCAGTTGCCAGAGGATGGATGGTATTTAGAGGTTTGTCAGGTGATACGATCTCAGGAAACTCTAGAAGGGAAATATGTGGATTATTCCTTGGAGTCTGATGGACTATTATGCCATAGAGGGCGCATCTATGTACCTTATTCTGGGGGATTGCGATAATTCATTGTCATGGAGGCTCATAGAGCTCCTTATGCAGCACATCCCAAAGTTAAGAAGATGCATGTTGAATTGAGATAGTTATATCATTGGCCAGGAATGCGGTAGCTCATTGCTGAGTTAGTAGCCTGATGCCTCGAGTGCCAGAGAGTCAAGGTGGAGCACTGCCATCCAGGTGGGTTGCTCCAGTCTCATGCTATACTAGAGTGGAAATGGGATATTATATCCATGGATTTCATCATTGCTCTTCCTATGTCATCTCATTGCCATGATGCCATCTTGGTGACAGTTGACAAGTTGACCAAAGTGGCCTACTTTTCACCAGTTCAAACTACCTTCATAGCACCAACATTAGCACATGTTTTCTTGCGAGACATTGTCAGACTTCATGGCATTCCATGCAAGACTATTTTTGATAGGGATTCCCTCTTCACTTCTTCCTTTTGGAAGGCATTACAGGCAGCTATGGGCACTAAGCTCAACTTCAGTACAACCTATCATCTAGAAATGAATGGTCAGACAGAGCGGGTTAACCAGGTGTTAGAGGATATGCTTTGCATGTACATCATGGATCATCAGACCAGATGGGAAGAGTACCTTCCCTTAGTGGAGTTTGCCTATAACAATGGGCATCACACTTCTTTGGGGATGCCACCCTATCGGGCATTATACGACAGGCCTTGTAGGACACCATTGAGTTGGGACCACATAGAGGACAGAGTTGCTATTGGACCTGAGATAGTTTGGGATATGGAACAATAGGTGGATTTGATTGGGTAGCATCTTAGAGAGGCCAGGGAAAAAATTAAGAAAACCCTCCCTTGGACAAGGTGTAAAAACTTGGCAAAAGTTGTATAATTCCGAAGAAAATTTTAATTTTATTGGCGAATTTTTGCAGTTTACGGAGAAAAATAATAATATCCATTGGTGAATTAGCCGTGATCGCTCAAAGTTTGTGAAAAATCCTGGCGAATTGTACTATTTTTAAAACCCAAAAAATAATTGCATGGGCAAATTGTAATGTTTTTAAAACCATAAAAATATTTGCATTGGCGATTTCAACCTATTTTCAAATCATAAAAATAAAATATTGGCAATTTCAAGCTATTTTCAAACCATTAAAAAAAATATTGGTGATTTCAAGCTATTTTCAAACCATAAAAAAAATATTGGCGATTTCAAGATATTAACTTTAAGTAGTTAAAACACGTGGCACACAATCGTTAACTTTCTGCCTGGAAGACTGCCCATTAGAAAATCTCGTGACCTAGTGACAAGCTCTTATGAATCTCTCTATCTCCAACTCAAAAGCCAAAAATGGTAAGCCTTCATAACCTCGAGATCTAGCGACTGAGGGAAATTGAACTGGCACTCACCAATTCTCGACCACAAATGTGATGGGATGGGGTTTGGGATAGACTAGCCTAGTCTATGCTCTTGGATCCTTCCTTGGGATCACCTGGTGTTCTCTCCACACCCTAGGGTCTCTAGGACTTCCCTTTTTTGTGGAATCCCCTGACCTTTCCCAATCCACCCACCAATGAGTTGCAATGTTTCTCCTAAGGTCTCACCTACTCATGAGACTCAAAATCCCTTACTATGACTAATAAGGGCTTGGCTTGTTCCACACCTTCCTAGGTCTTAGAAAGGTTAGGTTAGGGATATTTCATGGTTTTTCCACCCATACATGTGCCCCCAAGAGGTTTAAAGACTCCAACCCCTTACCGATTTCACTATTTTGTGTTTTTGCTTACAAAATAGGGCTACAAGGATTTTGACCAATTAGGCCTCCTACCCGGTCCTTTAGGGCTTCCTCTCACCAACAATGCACAAACAAACCAAACTCCCAAAATGTAATACCATTCATTTGGAAAGGGCTCAAGGATTTTCTAGGTTTTAGGCCTCCAAGTGACCATATAGTGCCCTAGGTAGATTTTAAGGTTTCTAAGGGTTTTTAGGAGGGTTTTCAAGACTGCCAGGGTCACAGTGTGGGTTTGTTGCTTTTGCCACTTTTTTTGGATTTGTGGAAGCTTCTCCTTAACATTAATGGTGCTTCTCTCACCCCTCTCCAACTCCTCCAAAGGGTTCTCTCTTCTCTGACCAACCTTGCTCTCCAGGACCTCTGCAACTTAACCCTTCCTAGTCAGGCACTGTTTAGTCTCACCTAGGATTGGGTCTCTTGATGTCCTCCTTGCATTTTCAAAGGCCCTAATTTCTTTTTAGTATGGTACAAGGGCTGTACTCTCATTCCCCATGGTTTCATGGTGGTTCCACAATGGGAAAGGAGTTATGTAGCCATTTACACAATCCTGTCCAAAATTGGACAGTAAGAAGACAATTTACAAACTATTTACAAACACACTCAATCTGCAAATAAAAACCTAATCTAATTGCTCATAATGAAAGAATTTACACCATAGAAGACAATCCACATAGTTTTGCATGTAAATCAATCCATTAACTTGCTTGGTTGCTTCGTTCAAACTGACTGGTAACCAACAAACAATCACAATCAGGTCACTTTTCTTAGGTCGTACACTGTCTGACATCCAACCCATTAATTTAGGGTTTGCAAATACTTATACTACCCATACCTTATTTGGTGTGCCAAAATTAGGGCTCTCCATGCTCAACAAGGGTCTTTGACCATTTGGGTGGAAAAGTTGCTTGACAACTTTTAAAAGTTGTCATGCAACTTTTTGCATCTTTCAAGCAACTTTGCCTTTGTTGCTTTTCATGACTCCTAAGCCTATTTTGGGCTATCCTAAGGATAGTAACATGCCAATAAGGCCCAAAACACATCCAAGGCACACTCAACCTCTCCTACATAGAAATCACAACAAAACACTAAGGACCTAAAACTACATGGCTCTTATTCATATACAATGGCTTCTAAAGAAGCATAACACCAACAAAATAGAGAAGGAGGAAGAGCTTGGAAGGGTTCTCTTGCACCAAAATGTTAAGTCCTCATCACTGCAATGACTTGGAGATAGTGGTAACTTTAACCCTTGTCATGTACTCGCCAACATAAAACTGTTTATCTCTTAACCGCTAGCACTTCACTCGCAAGCTTGCAACTTGATCAGGTCTTCAGACATTTAACTTCGTGAGCTGGAGATAACCATTAAACCTAGCCACAAATTGTCTAGTCACTAGCTTGTGACCTAAAAATTCTAACATTAAACAAACATGAGAGCTAGCGACAACCGTATGAAATGAGTTACTCGCTAACTCTCATGGCTATAATGTATGACATCAGACGAACTCGAGACCTCACGACCAAAGCAATTTTTACTAACAATCTTCAGCTCGGTAACATAAAATGCTAACACCCAAAAAGCTATAGACCTCATGATGTAAACCCAAGCCAACTTGTCACCAGCTCACAACTTGATCACGTCTTCAGACATTTTACCTCGCGAGCTGGTGATAACCATAAAACTTAACCACAAACTATCTGGTCGCTAGCTCGCAACCTAAAATTTTTAAGGCTTGGATGCTGACTTGTTCCTAAGGGACTAGATTGAAGGTTTCTCTTGAGTTGAGGTTGATTAGACAAGCAAGGATGACAATTTTAGAGGCATAAAAGGATTTGATAGCTTCTAAGTTAGAGATGGGAGATCATGGATTTCTCTGAGAAATAAAAGCTCAGGTTGCTTGTTGTCAGGGATTTTGAAGTAGAATTTGTCCAATCAAGGAGGAATAAAATTAGAACAAAATCATTCACAATAGATGAGCCTTAGCAAGATGCAGTTGATTTGATAGGCATGACTTCTAGAGTCTACAGTCATGTTGAAAAACACCAAAATGATGTTTTTTCATGTGAATGAGCATCACCAAATGAAGTGTGAAAATATTATAAATACAATAGAGTGGTGACTTAATTGGTAGAAGAGAAACTCAGAAAAGAAACCATTTTCATTTTCTGAGAGTGGTTTTTTCCCTCAGAAAAGAAGATGATGTTTGAGTAGGATCGTGCATGGAGTTGTTGTGTGCTCTGTGATACCGGATGGGTGTTTTTTTGTTTTCTTCTGTGTGAGTTTGTTTATTGTTAGAGGGGTTGTGAAAGTGAGAAGGATTGCCAGAGGGGGTGTGAAAGCCTTTTCTTGTCAAGAAGGGCCAAGCATGGCACATCCTCTGCTTTTACTCTGCCATAGGATGGCAAGGGGTTTGAAGAAGGAGCCTGCAGATGAATGAAAGAAGGATTTGTTTGGGTGGGGAGTGGCAGCCAGTCATCTTTGTGATGACATGAAGCTGCGACCCCTCCCCAATAGATTACATTTACCCTAAAGCTCCTGTTTCCACTTTCCCTGATCGTGGGCATGAAGGCTCAAGTTCCTCTTTCCATTTTCTCTATTCCTAGGCATGAAGGCTTCCTCCTCAATTTGGAAATGATCTGTTGGACTCGGACATAATGTAACATCTTACATTCCATTTGAAATGAAGGCATCAGGGTGATAATGGCATGGATCAAGTGGTTTTGCAAGTTGTATAGTCATACTCATTGGGGTTCCTTTTCTGGTTCTAGTAGTGATTCTAGACTCTAGGTGAAGGGAGAAAGTTGTATACTATATAGTCATTTATAGAGAAAATGAAAAGCATTTAGTGTCAAGCTTTGTCTATATATAAATTTATTTTGTGTATAATTCCATCTCTTTCAAATGATCAGAATCATGAGATTTAATTTTTTTCATTTGTTGCATTGTTATGGTGTATGCAATTTTTCATTTAATGCTTCCTAATCCTATTATGCTCAGGAGTGCAAAATTTTTGTTAGTCTGGAATCATATTAAATAATTAAGGATTCACCTCATTGTAATTGGTGGGCGAATTATAGAGTCATAGACAGTCATAGAACACCTCCATATATATTACATAAACATCAATAGCATATAAAATCATAAGAGTATTAAGAATGAAAGTATTAAACACCACAATAGATTATTAGATAGGAATACAATTATAAAACATAATTAGTAAAACATCAAGACAACAAACCAGTGCCTTATCCTAGGGCATAGAGTCACTTACAATTCAAGACAACCTAATAATAAACTTCAATAAGATTCATTTGTAGATAAATAGGAATGAAATTATGAATAATGCCATTACATACAGTTACACAACCCAGATTCATATGTAAACTGAAAAACCCTTGACCATTCAATTCACAGTGAAAACATAAATTCAACACAAAGACAATTATGTGAAGATCGCATTGCTCTAACTGCAAATGATATTGATATTATATTCATAATGATATCAAAAAGTAAATTCACAATGCGATTCAACTATGCACTTATCAAATTCTTGAATAGTTGAGCTATTATAACTATATTAATATAAGAGTTTTCAAGTTCAACATCATTGATCAATAAAAGTGGCAACCTCAACCCGAGGATTCAACAAGCTTAGGATTACTGTGAGGAATCTTGGGTAGCAACCTCAACCTAAGATTTCTTCTTTGGCTTTAGCATGGCTTGCCACCTATCCACCTCTTTGTCTGTTGGCCAACTGAATGCCTTTACCTCTTCCAACTTTGAAACTGAATCTGCCCATCTGGCATCTGTAACTGCCCTAGACTCAACAATAAACTTTGCATGGTCAACCTCAACCTTGAACAGTGAATCAAGCAGGCCGTTAAGGAAATTAGCATCAACCTATTCATTTACATGCTTGATTATTTCTTCTTGCTCTAGAATCAAATCAAATTCACTGGTCCAATCAGAAACTGATTTCAAATCTCCATTACTACCATAAATTGAAGGAACCAATTTATTATAACCTTCCCCAAATGTCTGCAATTTTTCATTTATAAGCACATCCTTCCCTATGAAAAATGCATAAGCTACATTCATTACCTCCACCATGTCTTTAGTGTCACTGATCTTGGGAGGGAACTCGTCACTATACATCATTGCAATATCTAGCTTATCCATTAATCTGCTTCTTCTTGACCAAACATTGAACAAAGGTCCAAGAAAAGCGACAGCCTCAGAGGATGTTTTGCTTGCCTCTTTCAAAGAAATGTGCATATCATGTACAATCATCAATTTGTCTTTCAATACACTAATCCTATGTTTCAGAATTCCTGACACAACAAAGATAGCCTTGACATTTTTTTCCTTTTCAAGCTTTTCAATTTTCCCTGCGTATTCCTCCATTTTTGCTGTCACATCAGCTGGTATTTCTTGTACTTGTTCAGTAATCTATATTGGAGGGGGCTCATTTGCAATTTTTTCTTTCAACTCCACTAACTCTTCCTCTAGAGCGCCCTTCTTCATCAGTGTCTCTTCATATTTTTTAGACAATGCAATCAATTGTGTATATGTTTCTGTGTATCTTCTTGACAAATCCTCTATTTTTGATAAATTCATGAAAGAAACTTGAGTAAAAAATGAGGCAATCTCTATGTCAGTTGTGTTCTGCAAGTTCCAAATCATTCCATCATCTTTCTTTTCCACTTGGATATTTAGAAGCTGGGGATTTTGAGTGGAAGGGGCCAAAGACCAAGTAAAAAGTGTCTTTGAATTAGGATTAAATCCTGATCCTCTTATTACATCTCCCATTTCAAATTCAGTTCTAAACATTGGGTCCTCTTGCTTCCTAATTTGATCAATAATAAAAATAGACTGGATATCCCAGTCAGGCATCATAATCATACTGGTACTCTTTATCAATTGTCTTGCTTGTTCCATAGATATTTCCTCCCTATCAAGATCATATTCCTGCAGTGCCTTGATGATCTCCTCTTTCTTTTCTTCATTTGCTTCCTCTATGATCAGATTTTGTTTTAATTGATTTTGTTTCAACCTTGTCAAAAAACTTTTAAATTCATTTGACTTAATAAAGTCATCATCTTTCATGAACTCATTTGACAACATCACACGCTCATCAAAGCCTTGAGAAAGGGCTTCATTTGTTTCTCCCTGTTCTTCATTCTGCCCTGCTTCTCTAAGATGTGTCCTTATTTGATGAAAGTAGTGTCCTTGTTCTGTAACAATTGCTCTAGCAGGGTCTCTCCTCACAATTGTACCGACCTCAGTGGTTTTTTGTTTCTTTGCAGCTGGCACTTGGGTAGATTGAACTTCATCCCCACTCTCTACATCATCAGTAGACACACTAAGTGGCCTCTTGCCATGTGAAGAATGTCCATCTTGGGGGTCTTGCTACTGAGCAGTCACTTTTGGAATTTGAGGTATTTGTTCCATCAGAGTTTCATATAAACTCAACATTTTGTTAATCCTCTCCAGGTATGGGCTATCAGGGCAAAAACTTGAGAAACTAGGGTAAACAACCAACAATTCTGCTTCAACTCTCATCAAATTTTTCCATTTTCTTCTCCTTTCTTGTACTTCATCTTTTCTTAGCAAATTTCTAACCATGTCTTCATCATTCAATGGTTCATGGTCCTTTATTGCAGCCTAAGGTGTCATTTTTGGTATTGCAACTTTAATAAATTGTTCCGGATCACAAAATCTAGACACAACATTAACCAACCTATACTGTTTGAGGAAATTGTTTACTTCATCAAAGGAACTCCTACCAATGGTAAAATTAGACGCAACCCAAAGCCTAGGAAGAAAAGTACCCTTCCTATGTTTATCAAGGTATTCTTTTTCAACTAGGGTCAATTGCCAGATAAACTCCATAAAAGCAATCCTAATTGGAACAAATTTTGGTAAAATATGGGGAGGCTGAGGACACCCATAGGTTGTCATCACAGTAAAGTTATCAAAAAAATAAAAGTCCCCCTAGTTATGTGAAATAGGCCAGTTTGGAACATACTGGTAATGTCTCAAAACTCTCCTAACATTAATTGACAATCGTTCCCTATTTATTCCTAGCATTTCCATAATTGGTGAAACAATCCAATTTTCAAAGAAAAGGAAAGAAGAATGGGCAAAAATACTATCCCAAACCTGGGTCCATCTTTGTATTGGCACTAAGACATCAAATTCTTCTTTGAAAAGCTCCAATTCTTTATCCACGAACTCAACATTATAGAACAAGATTAAATGCATCAGCAATGAATAATGCTTGAATGTAGGGCTGGGTGCACCACTCTGAATTTCAACTAGAGCATTATGAATGTGTTCAACCACATAGCCCACATAATCATAATCTTTGTTAACATCTGGGTGTTGAATGTCCATAGCCATCATCAGTAATTCAGCTGACACTGTTGAATCTCCATCAAAACCCAACACTCTGCATAATCCATAGATTGTACAATGCATATAATGGTGGAAAGGTGTGATGTCAAATGGTGGTTCGATACTCTCTGGAATTATAACTAGCTTCTTATTCACCCTGGGCATGTATCTGGGCATTGCATGCTTCTTGATAACACCTTTGTATTTGTCATAATCCTCTGCAATCTGCTCCAAATCTATATCTGTACATGCAGCACCAGTAATCTGGAAAGCTTCAACAAAGCTAGCTCTGTTAATTGAAACTAGGGCAGACTGGTTCTTTCTTCTAATTACCCTAGATACTGGGCAATAGCGTTTGCCCAACTCTTTGATTAAATCCACATCAACATACACATCTGGCACAATTAACTTTGCCATATTTAAATCCCAAGGGTTTGACATCGGGACACCCTTAACCCTATTTTTCCAAAAATAATGAAATAGAGCAAAACCAGTCATATTAAGTGTGGTAGGGTTTCTGCATTGGCTCCATAAATCTCTCCATGCCAAATTATTTGTATTCAAAGCAACATAAGTCCTTGACATCAATTCTACAAATTCATCTTTATATTTCTTAACCATTATTTCCTTAGTGGCACTGGCACTAGCCTTGGAACCTCCAGGTCCACCTGCTCCACTTGTCATGGCCTTGGGCTTGGGCTTGGAACCTCCAGCACCACTCGTCGCCTGGCTCATTTTGGAGAGCTCAATTCACTGGATTACCTTGAAGATAGAATGCATTAATGCAATTATACAAAACCTCGGCTCGATCATGCAATTCATGGTATTTATGATTTGAATTTTGGGCGGTGTCACTTCTCTCAAGTCTCAAGTCTCATTAATTGCCACACTTGCATGAACTAGCTAGTAGCTACTGTGGCATAATGACATTAATTCAAACTTCAAACTAAAGTACTCGAGCGAAATTTGAATTCATGCCCTTCTATTTGATTGGCGATTGGCATTCAAAACTTTTATAGAACCCAGCAAACAAGTTCACATGTTAGCGACAATGCTACCAAATCCTCTTAATCGCAATCTCGCAACCCCTTTTACGAATCCTCAAACAATCTCGCGAGTGAGCGACAACCGTTGATCTAACAAAACAACTTATTTCATCGCAAGCTCGCAACTATAAACTTATCTTGATTTAAACCCTTGCGATCCCGTGACAACAAGACACTTAACCGCCTTCACATGCTCACAACACTTTTTGAATTAAGACTTACAAACCCGCGAGCATGTGATGACCACAAAAGCAGACCAAAACTTACCTGTCGCCAAATCGCAACTTAAAATGCTAAACAACTTCAAAACCTGCAAGCAAGCGACTTAACCACATCACATGATTGCAAATTAAAATGACTTAACTGCAAACACCTCACGACATTGAGATAAAATAAAATCACACCCAGTCACAACCTCGCAACATAAAATGGTATTTGGGCACCGTCAGTTCTCTCAAGTGACCAAGTCTCATTAACTGCCACACTTGCATGAACTAGCTAGTGCGGCATTAATTCAATTAAACCGATAGAATGAATTAATGCAATTGTACAAATGTCAAAATCTCAGCTCGATCGTGTCAAAACTTTTATAGAACCCGACAAACAAGTCCACGTGCCAATCCCCATCTTTAATCGCACACTCTCAACCGGTTATAACAATCAGGAAAGGAATCAGTGAGTTAGCGACAATGTTACCAAATCCGCTTAATCACAAGCTCATAACCCCTTTTACAAATCCTCATAGAATCTCGCGAGTGAATGACAACTATTGATATAACAAAATAACTTATTTCATCGCAAGCTCGCAAATCGAAACTTAACTTGACTTAAACCCTTGCAATCCCGTGATAACAAGGCACTTAACCGCCATCACATGCTCGCAATACTTTTTGACTTAAGACTTACAAACCCGTGAGCATGCTATGACCACAAAATCAGACCAAAACTTACTTGTCACCAGATCACAACTTAAAATGCTAAACAACTTCAAGACCTGCAAGCAAGCGGCGAAACCAACTAAGCTGCGATACCAACTACATCGCATGATTGCAAATTAAAATGACTTAACCACGAACACCTCGTGACCGTGCGACAACATAAAATCACACCCAGTCGCAACCTCGCAACATAAAATGGTCAAGTGCAAAACATCTTGCGAGCTAGCGACAACTAAAACCTCCTAGTAGTCGCAAGCTCGCGACTTAAACTGACTTGATGATAAAGGACCTGCGAGGTAGCGATAACCATTAAACATGTCTGACCAACCATTTGACCACACTTGACATTGACATGGACAAATAAATAGAGGACAACTTAGATTTTCAATGCACGACAACTTCGGTTTACTAGCCAACTAAGACAAAAAACAAACACAAAACCATAATCACCATGAACATCATTTTAAGCATTTAATGTAGAACAGTAGAAAGGTAACAAAGGTTCTAGCAGTAATAGTTATGCAATATGAATAATTTTATGGATCTTGTGACACAAATTTGTTGCATTTCATGTTCAACATGTTACATAATGTGGAACCAAATACCAATTTACTAATAATTCAATTGTTTAGTAATAATTCAAATTCACAATTAAAAATATGAAATAAGTATCCGTTCTACTTATGATTGATAAATCCAAGGAATACAATATCAAAAATAATCAATGACAACTATAGTATTGAAATTTTGCAAATTGAAATTGTAATATGACTCAAGAGTTGTAGTATAATTATAAATACCTATAAATTGACTGCTAATTCACTTCAGTGATTCAGTTCGACTGTCTGAGGCTTCTATATCCCAAATGGACTCAAGATCTAGAAACTGACTATTACTAATAGGTTCATCTTCATTCTGAGTTGGGTATTAAAAAATGTCTTCATCTTCATGATGACTCTAAGTCTGCGATCCATCATATTCATTTGTCTCAGCACTAGCACTAGCACTAGCAGCACCAGATTTTAAAGTGTTGCACACCCCTCGTCTATCACGCATGAAATTCCAGATTGCTAGTGCCCTATCATATGGAAAATCTCTAACATTATACTGGGTTACAAACAACCTCAAGCAAGTTTCCAAATTCTTGTCTAATTTGTTTCTGATCTTTGATTTCAAAAGCCCTAATGCATTGAAAACTCTCTCATCTTCCACCAACCCCAATATCATTGTTTGACATAAATCAACAAGTTTCAAATATTCTGGTATTGCAATATGCAATGCTTCACTTTGATCTATCCTTTTCCAAAGCCTTGTGATTGATCCAGGTTCAAATGGGTTCTCCAAGTTAACCAACTGCTGTTTCATAACCAATGCAAACTGTTTACATTGTTTTCTAAGATGATCTGAATTTAAAATTCCTTCTATTGGTTGTCCATTGCAATATGCATCTTTTGAAAATGTCAATATCAATTACTCTAGTTTTTTATGATACATCTTTGTGTCATTTAGATTATCTCCAATTGAATGCCAAAATTGAGGATACACACAACCCATGGCTTCAAGTATTTCTTCTCGAGGGAGTCTTTCTCGAATCTCAGTTGAAAGTTCATATGCAATAGACTTCAAATTATCATTAACAAATTTAACAATCCTGTCAAAATCTTCCTTTTTAACTAGTAGTGCTCTGCCTCGCTTGCCCGTCTTAGATTGGTGCATTGGTATCTGAAATCCTTTTACAAAGACACATAACTCATTTTTTGTATTGAAATGTAAAAAAATTTCAGCATGATTCAAATCTGTAATTATCTACCACCTAAAAAAATTTGGGCTTCGCCCTGTTAGATCTGAATATAGACCATCCAGGCTCAAGCATGTCATTTTACGTAGAGTGCTATACTCATTGATATACATAGTTCTATCTTGGGCTTTCTTAACAGGTTTGTTCATTGAATCCAGCATGGGGAGAAGACTAGCTAAAGTTAACATAGTCTCTATATCACTTAACTTATGTAAGAGATTAGGAGCTTTGTCTATTGTCAGGTGTTGCTCATACATTAGTCCGATCAAGGATCGATATTCTATTAGAACTTGTTCCACTGGTCCATGCAAGGAGATCCATTTGGTCTCAACATCCTTGAGAAACTTGTTTCCTCCTGTTACTCCCTCAGCAAAAATCTGAAATTTTGCAAAATGTTTAGGACTTCATTAGAAGTATGAGTGGAGCTCGTGGACCAGATCTTCAACTTTTGACACTGTAGGGAAATTGCTTACAATTCTATATGCTAAATTCATTCGATGGGCCATGTAGTGAATGCCAACCATGTATGGTGCAATACTAGTTTGTAATCTTGTGCAAAGGCCAGTCCTTTGACCTTGCATTACTGCAGCTCCATCAGCTCCAACACACACCAACTTCTTGGCAATTGTCAAGTCATCCATACCAGCAATTTCATTCAAAGCTTACTTAACTTCCAAATATAAATTTTCTACTGTTGAATTGCCCCTCATTTTATGAACATAGAGTAGATGAGCTCGGTGGATGTGTTCTTTTACGGTATACACATGCATACAAACCCAAGCAGTGTTATCTACCGTAGTAACTTCATCTATGGATATTGAAATGAAATTTGACTCTTTTATACTCTCTTGTAAATTTTTCCTTTCCACCTTAGCGAGACAGTTTGCCATTTCCCATCCAGCGTTTATTGACCAATGTGACATAGGATAGTGAGGAACATTCAAAAAAGATAATAAATTATTAAATTTTGGGAAATCTTTCATAGGATGCCCTCTCGACATAATATGAAAAACAACACTCGTCTGAACAGTCTTTGCTAGGTTTGCATCTTTCGTTGCATGTTCAAGCCCAGCCTTGATTGTATTTCCGAATCCACTATTACAAATCAATGTCATTTTGTGGTTATGCTCTTCATATTTCGTGACATACTTAACATGAAGAAATTCTTCCTTTGATTTTGATCTTACTACTCATGTTTCCTTTCCGCCTATGATTTGTTTTTCATAAACCTTACCAATATGCTTTTCTATGGTGTCAAGCTTTAGCTGCATCTTCTTCTCTCTTTTAGTTTTCTAGCTACAAATCTTACACATGCAGTCTGTTGGTTGTTCATCATTGTTTGGGACTGGTTCAATGAATGGGTACTTTGCTACCCACTCTCGCCCCAGTTTTACTTTCCTTTTTCTTTTCTTCCTACCAACATCATCTTCAACACTAGCATTTGCATTCGCCAATGGTATCTCATTGTGTGTATCCCTTAGAACATCTTTTGCCATGTCGGTATTGTCATCCTCATTTGATGCATTTAACTCAATGACAATCCCACCTTGTGGTATTGGTGGTGGTGAGCTACTGTGAATGGGTTCTGCAACTGCAGAGGTTGATGGACCAGAAACTTTGCCAATTCCAAAAAAAGACTTTATGGTACTATCTTTAAGTTTAAGTTTTGGGCGTTTTGATGGCCTCCCAATCCCTTCAGTTTCACTGCCCTGAGGAGTCTTACCCTTGTTTGACATCCCAATCCCTTCACCACCCTGAGGAGTCTCACCCATGTTTGACTGTGACATCTTAAGTCTTGACCTCTCACTACGAATTAAAAGTTAAAACTAATACTGTCAAGTATGAAGAAATGATTACTCACCTTTATGCCTTCTCAATTCTCTGAATCAGGAATTAGGAATGAATGCCTAGGGGCTGGGCCTCTGTTGCAGGATTGTAACTCTGACCCTCTGCCCTACAATGATATGCCCTACAATGAACTTTGACTTTCCAACTCAATTTGCGGAATGCGAATCGAGACTCGAGACTCTGAGAGCTCCCAATTTACTAATCAGACACGAATTGCGTGAGGCTCGGGCATCGCAATTGCCAATAAACATTTAATTTAATTGCATTTTTGGCAAATTGCGTGGGCGTGCAATGAACATTTAATTTAAGCGGGGTGAAATGGGTCCTCGAATGCTTATAATGTTTTATTTGATATTGGTGATTTTGGCTGACGCATGCAATGAACATGTAATTTACCATTGGCGAATTAGGTCCTGGGTACGTGGTCGTTTTACTATTGCTGGTGAATAACGAAGGTGATCTAATACCCACGTCTGAGTGAGTCCAGGTGAATATTACGGGCATGCACGTCAACGGTGTGTGGTCAATGGCGAAGCCAGATTCTACAGTGCACCATTAACCCCAAAATTTTGGGCAATTTGACCACGATTTTGCCCCTGACTATTCGCACGGAATTCACCAATTGGCGAAGATTCACCACTAAAAAACTCTTTGAGAGAGGCACAGGATAGACAGAAGAAATATGCAGATGCAAAGAGGATAAACCGTAGCTACTTGGTTGGGGATAGAGTCTTCTTGAGAGTGCGACCGCATAAGAGTCCAGTCCATTACAAAAAGGGTTCTAAGCTCGCACCTCACTTTGTAGGACCATTTAAGATCCTTGAGAGGATAGGACCAGTTGCCTACCATTTAGCATTGCCACCTAGCCTATCATGCATCCACGATGTGTTTCATGTATCAGTTTTGAGAAAGTATATCTATGACGAGTCTCATATTTTAGATTGGGATGCCTTGCAGGTGGAGTTGGACGGGCAGCTAGCTTTGGAGCCCATTCGCATTTTGGCACGCCGGACGCTAGCCCTTCGAGGTTGAGAGTTGGACTAGGTTAGGGTCCAGTGGGATTGCTATGAAGAGGTTACGACTTCATGGGAGGATGCAACATGTATGAGATAATAGTACCCTCATCTTTTTGATGAACTCCAGGAGGAATTTCATGCCTAGAGGGGGAGGGTGTGAGGCCCTACCCTGACTTTTTCTAGCATTTTAGCGATTTTCATGTTGAGACTATTATGTATGCTTTATTTTAATGCATTCTGGATTTAGAACTTATATGATTCCATGATTTGGATAACATTGATGTGTGTTGATGCTTCATTTATATGCTTTATGATATAGAACTCTATATGATTCTAGAATAGGATAAATTTGAGATGAAATATGTCATAATTGGATTTACAGGACTTTACTATGATGATAGAAATAGGATGCATGTTTTACGTATGGATTAAAATTATGAGGATTATGATAATTGCTTATGTGGATTTATTTGGATGTAAGATGTATTGATTTGTTTAAATGTATATTGTATGCAGAGTGTTTGATGTGTATTCTTATTCATGTGTTTTATATTATATGAGGTTATTTGGAATTACTAATGTATAATTGAGATGCGTAGGAAAATTATCCATGTGACCATGAAAACATTATGGAGAACCAAACTTAGACCTATGTAAGTTCGTAAAGCCAGAGGTTGTCTATTTGGAGAGACAACACCCCGTATGTATCGTATTTTATTTGTAAAAGTAAATGTTGCATGTGTGTTAAATTGAATTTATTAATTTGTGTAAATCCAACAAGAGACAAAATTTCATGTGTAATGTTGTAAAGTATTTTATTGTGTCAGTTGACACATATGTTGATTTATGTCTTGATTTTTGAATTGTCTCTTGGAGGGAGTTGTTTTAACCATAGCCTTTTCAAATAATTTAATGTGGTTCTATATTTTCCTTGGGTAGAGAATCTTTGGGGTGGTCAACTTAGGTTTGACCTAAAAGTTAACTTCAGATGGGTTTAAAAGGGGTCATGGACTCCTAGGGGTAGTTTAAAGGTGTTTCCTAAAGTCCATAAGGTATACCTATGGGTTAGGAGTGTTTTTAGGCATGTGTCTACTCCCATGTTAATCATCCCCAAAAGTGGATTTTCTAAGATGTGGGAAAATTCAAAATTAGAAGGTGCCACCTAGGTTAGATAACCTTCCCTTTTGATGAGAGATCCTTTTTGATCTTTTTCTTACTTTTTCCTTTTTCAATTTTAGAAACCTGTGAGAACTCTCACCGAGGTCTTCTTAGGCAAGAATGAGAGATTTTGCGGGTAATCACCCACTCTCCATTTTTGGAGACTATGCATTTTGAAAAGTTTGGTTTTTGGATTCAAAATTTTTGGCCAAGTGTGGAAGGAAGATTTGTGGATTTGGGCTGCTCATCCTCAAGCTAGTTCTAGCATACCCTTGGGCAGGTTGAAGGTTGGTGTAACTTCTCCTTGTGTTTCTTTCACGTTGCATGTTAAGTTGAAAAGATTTGCTTGTCTATAAAGGTTGGTTTTCTTGTATTTTCCCCTTGTGAAAATAATTTTGTGTTCTATATTTTACTTCTTGTATGTATTTTTTTTCTGTGCTTTGGGAGTAACCAAGACCTCTTTCTCTTGGGAGAGAGGATGGTCTTGTGGGTGGTAGAAGTTTGACAACCCTCAAGTGAGAGGCTCTCATTTTGAGAGTGATCTCATGGGATATATTTGTGACCCTTGCTGCATGACCTATTTATGCATTTGGGGGTCATAAGGAGGGAAATATGGCATGAATGCCTTGGGGGGCATAAGGATGTGGGGTAATTTTACTTATGATATATCTTTGGTTGCCATGAGGTGGCTTTGTGTTCTACCAGTCTTGCAGTCTCCTCAGGGTATTTGGTCCACTACCACCCTTGAAAAGACATCACATTGCATGGTGAAGTGTAGCCTTGGTTGGGAATATGTTCTTGTGATTGTTTTCCCCTGCTTGTTGTGTTTGCATGTGTGTAACCTGTCTAGGGCTTGGTTCTCCAAGCTCGGGGGTGCCTTCTAGTAAGCCTAGGCTAGGAGGTGAGCACTCCATGGTCATAGCCTTTTGATTTATTTGTAGCTTGTTGGAAGAAAAGTAACGGACAAGTAGAAGTTGCTGAAATTATTTGTTTGTGGAGAAACAATTTGGGAATGGAATATTTTATATTTTAAAGTGCAGCAATGTGAAAGGGAAACTATATGTTGTAATTACTTTGAAAAGAAAATGTATCTATTTTAATTGGAGTCCTCATTTAATAGAAATGAGGGACTAGTTTGGGTATTTCACCCTCTTGTAATAATGTCTATATTGTATTCTAAAAATGCCTTAAATAAATGCATTATTTCTATTAATTTATTATTGCATAAATGAAATGATTCTATTGGGTTTTAGCTTGTATTGTTCTTAAAAGTTTAATGATTGCATGCATGTCACTTTGAAAATAAATGTTCAATTAATTTCTTATTTGCATATCTCTAAGGATAAATTCAAGTGATTCTAGATAAATAAAGTTGCTGTTAAGATTTATTTAATTCTATCTTTTACTTATTTGCAGAAATTAAAATCTAGAATTAAATAGTCTATCTAATTTAAATAATCACATATTTATATAGTTGTTGTTCATATTTATTTAACTCTGTTAATTACTTAATTGCAGAAATCAAATCTACAGTTAAATAGTCTATCTCTGATTGTTGGTATTCAATTCTAAAAATAAAAATACATAGATTTAAATAGATTATTTTAATCAATCTGCTTAAAAATATATACGTGACGTTATTCATCTATAAAATTAAACCCATATTAATCTACCCCTGAATTAAGCATGGAAGGATTATATATATATTAGTATCAATATTTAAATAAAATTATTTTTAAATTTTAAAACGAAATAATAAAGAAAAAATGAGTAAAAGATTTTTTTAAGTTTTAAGTTTTTTTTTATTAAAAAAAAAAAACTAAATTAATTACCAAATAAAATGAACTTTTTGGGAGGAAAGCCGAAGGGCCGAACCACTGTGCAAACACACAGTGGTGCCCGCAGCCTCCACTGTGTGGACACACAATGGACGGCCCCCTTGGTCGCCACTGTGTGGACACACGGTGGGCAGTACCCGATGCCACCACCGCTGTGTGTTCACACAGTGGAGGCCAGGGAAACCCCATGCCACCACTTCCTCCCTTTCTTCGAGCTCGGCTGCCACTACTCTCCCATGGAAACCCCCGCCCTGCACAAAAAGAGAGAAATAAAACCCTAGCCCGGGTAGGGTTAGGGTAGAATAAATAAAAGAAGAGATTATAAAATGTAGGGCATTTTATAATATATATATTTTTAGTTTAGGGTTTTGCATGGATAATTTATAATAATGTAAAGACATATTTATTTATATAGTTTAAAAATATGAATGGTTAGGGCAAAATGAAGATTAAATATTTTATTAAGTGTTTATAATTTATAGATATTTTTAATAAACATATGGGGTTATCTTTACAAAAAAAAATGTTTAAATTTAAAACACTTATGAAGTTTAATCTTTTAGAAACTTTATAACAAATTGGGTAAGTTATTTTGGCTATGGGAAAATATTTTTTTTAGTCCACCTAAATATAGGTTTTTGATGAGATTAAACTTTATAGGAAAATATTCATTATGAATTTAATTGACCCTTTTGTCGATTTAGTTTAAACACATTTTAATTATTGTTGGACATTTATAAACTAAGTGCTAGGACTGATTTAATTAGATCCTAAAAACAATTAATGGTTTTCAAAGATTAGTTTTATCTACATTAACTAATTGAATAAATTAATTTATTGATTAAAATCGATGAGATAATAAATAATTCTTATAGGGTTTTGCATTTGATTTAAATTATTTTCGCTTTCTTAAGTTAGTGGTTGAGCTAACTTGAAACATAGTTAAGACAAAACTGGTTAGTGCATTTCGTGTAGACAAATTTAATGTTATAGGTTGTTATTTTAAAATTTTTTTTTATCCCGTTCGTGCCCAAAAGTTTGGGCATGACATATCAATGCAACTCAGTATACAGTTTTGTGATCATTCTAATTTCCGGTGAAGTAGGTTTTTGTTTATGTGATCAATGATTAGTTATTTGGGTATATGAAGTAGGTTATCATGACAATCCACCCTCTGATGTTGATTCCTATGCTTCATTGAAGGTTTGGTATCTAGTAGAGCAACAAAACAAAGTATTCTTCATATTTGGTGATATAACGTGTGATCGAATCTTTGAGTTTATTCCAATGATTGGTGATGTGTTCGAGATGGTTGATGAGAATTATAGGAAGCATGTGATCATGTATTTTGGGTCCAAAATATGGTTTGGTAAAAGATCTAGGCCGACTTGCAGCTACACATTTCCTTTTTGATATTTGGTGAAGCCGACTTGTTGAAGATCATTTTTGTTGATGTGGATATATAAGATCGACTTGGTTAGTATCTTTGTTTGTGGTAATGGGTATGTAATATTTTTAGGAGTGATTGAGCACTGTTTCATGTGCACATCCTGATTTTTGATGATTCAGTGAGTAGTTGCAGAGCAGAACAAAGCAAATCAATACATCACTCACAACGGATCACCTTGAGCCTAACTGGAACTGATTTGTGGCATAGTTAGATGCTATTTTTAGTTCATAACTTAGTTTAATCCTTTTGAAATAATATGTAAGGTAGTGAGCCTTCCTCTGGGGTTGTAGTCCTTTTTTTTAATTGAGTAGTGAGCTCTAGGCAGTGTGCCTGAATGCAAGTGCATTCCCCTTTTGTAATATTGTTTTGCTACTGGCCATAGTGGAATAATATTGTGGGTTCAAATCCCACTGTGGTTTTTCCCTTTTGGGTTTCCACGTTCAAATATTGGTGTTATGGTTGCATAGTTATTTGTTCATTGTTGTTGCACTTTACTTTCCTTATTATGCATCCCATGGTTAAAGAATCAGAATAACAAGTTTGAAATTTGCAAAACACTAATTCACCCTCCCCTCTCAGTTTTCATTGATTCCAACAATTGGTATTAGATCCTAGATCCTCTGAAGAAGCCTAACAACTTGAGGAAGATCCAAAAGATTGAATCAATGGACTCCAGTTTGTAGAGACAACTTGTAGTGGCACTTGAAGATCTTGATGCTGTAATGAAGGAAAATAGTAGATTTAAAAGAAACCCGAGTGCAGCTGAAGACTTCATTGAAACCCTAAAAGATTAAATAAACACTTCTTGGGAAAAGAGAAAGGAGATGATGGACAAGTTGAAAGAGAAGGAAGAACAAAGTATGGAAAATTATGGCAAGACTAATGAGTGTGAAAAGCTTTCTAGAGAGAATGTTGTTCTAAAGAATTAGATGCAATACATTGTTATGAAACTAATAAAGGAAATTGAGGATGGAAAGAAGAATGAAGAAAGCTTGAATCAATCACTAAAAGACATAGTAGATGAATGTTGTAGAGTGAATTATGAGATTGATCAGCTCAGGCTTGAACTGACACAATCCAAAAATGATGGTCAAGAACTTGAAAGACGAAGCTCAATTCTGAGAGATGAGCTTGCTACTGCTAATGATTACAAGCAGAAATTCAAGGCTAGCTCAAAAATGCTTGATGAGATGCTGGAAAGACAAAGACATAGAAAGGACAAGAGAGGATTTGGATATGAGAAAGGAGAATCCTCTAGGGTTCTGGATAGAGCAATGCAAAACCTAATCATCAGAAGAGAAAGAATCCCCTGGTAAGACAACCTAATGCTTTTAAATTCAATGGTGGATGTTTTACTTGTAATAGATTCAACAATATGACACACCAGTGTAGAAGTAGGATGAATAAAGGGATGAATAACATGATGAATAATGTTCCTACCTTTACTGGTCAATGTTTCAAATGCAACAATTTTGGTCATAAGTCAAACATGTGCAAAATGATGATGAATTTTCAGAATAAGAGATGTTTTGCATGTGGGATATTTGGACATATCTCTAACCAATTCAAGATGAGACCAAATTAGATGAATTTCAGGCCTTTGCAGAGAAATATTGTTTGCCATGCATGCAACAAACTAGGTTACATTGCAAAATATTGTAGAAGCATGAATAATGGTCTGGTAAACAAGGACAAACAAAATGAGAAAGGAAAAGAAAAGGTAGAGGAAATAAGAGATCAACATAAGAAGATGTGGGTTAAGAAAGATGATTCTAATGTGCAAAATGGCTCCACACCTAAATCCGGTGATGAAACCTCATTCGGTAACTATGGCTTTTTGGCCTTAGGGGGAGTTTTTCATGTAGATTCATAAAAACCCCTCTTCGGAGATCTATAACCAATTCCAGAAGGTTATAGAAGGATTAGATCATATATGCAGATGACATCTGAAAGATTGTCCGAAGATTTAAGGTTCCAATGAGCAATTTCATGAAAAACAAGACAACTAGAAGCCAAAAGGTTGAAGCATTTATTATAACCTAAAATTAGGTTTTCAGAGTTTAAAAAGACATTTCAAAGGTTCATTCTTCACAATTCAATCAAGCAAAAAGTGCAGAGAAGTGAAGCAAAGAGACTTGGCAACCTAAATCAAGCTTGTAGCGATCTGAAAGTGATTTCTTGCACCCAGTTGAATCAAAAGGTATTTATCTGTTTTGTGAAACTATCTGTTTTGAAACCCTAAGTTTGAAATGGCATTTGCATCCTGAATCGCTACTTTGTTGGTTGTTGAGATTAAGGATAGGGCAAGACTAGTCTTTAAGAAACACCCTTTCAAGTCCGTCAAAGATGATGCAGAAGGAGCATTTTCCTGGGTACCCTACAATGTTATTCATAATGAAGAAATTAGGGTGATCTTGAGGAGCTCAACAATGCTAACATGCTATCCCTATGTAGCAAGAATTTGGTAGACAACTTGGGAAACCTAAAACTAGAATATAAGATTCTTCAAGATAAGGGTTTTGTGTAGTTCATCCATTTCCTATTATTTGATGAAGCAGAATGGATCCGATCCATCCTAAGAAGGGTCCATGATTAGTTCATGTGGCTAGATAGACACTATAAGATCACCAAGCAGGTGATTCAAGCTATAACATGCCTGCGTGCAACTAATGAAGTGCCTGGTCTGAGGAAGGTATCAAATAACACTATGATAGCCACTACTGGTTCAAAGTTTGATAATAGAGAAATGACTATCAGTGACATTTTGGAGCATGATATCAAATTTGCATCAATGATAGTTGGTTACAAGGTCTATCAATCAAGTAGGTAGAACTCAGTTTCTGGTACAACAATATTCTCAGCCTATCAGATCCTAAAAGAAGATAAAAGGTATGATTTATGTGAAGTTCTTTTGAGCTAATTGTTGAGTAACTTAAAGAAGATCAAGCAAGATAAAAAGAACACCTTCGAGTTTGGTTCCCTTATCATTTATTTGGCACTATACTTCCTAAATGAGATCCTTGGTATAAAAGGGAAGGTCCAATGGGCCTATGATAAACTGGTTGCCATACAAATCAAGGTAGGATTGTGGGGCATAGGTGATGATATAATAAGAATATCCACATTATAGGGCTATTTAAAGACCTTTTAGACCTCTATGAATGCCCGAGAAATAATCCCTAAGGAAATTGTAGAGAAGTATGAGCAAACCATTTGTTTCATGATAGATAAGGATTAATGCCATATGGAAGTAGTTGAGCCAAGGATAGTTTGGATCATTCCCATTGAGTATGAAGTTGACTCTATTATGATTGAAGCATATGCTCGACACCTATTGAGATAGACAGTAGACCCAAAGGAAGAAAGATTTGGTACATTCAAGGAAAAGGACCTCTCCTTGCACAAGAAATTCTTTGAGCCAACAAGAAAGAGAAAGATCAGAAAGAAAGTAGAGGCTATTGTAGAACAAATGGTATTGACAAAAGAGGTTGTATAAAGGGAAAGGGATCATAATATACTGAGAGAAGAGGATGTAATCAAGCCACAACCCAAACCAGAAAACCCTCCTAAGCCATCCAAGGCAAATCCTAGTAGATCTACACCTCTCTCTGAAGTAAAGAAACTAGTACCTCCACCCAAGCCCAAGGAAACAATATCAACTGGTGGAGTTGAGAGAAGGAAAAATGAGAAGCCTTCAAGGGAGTATGTGGTAGCTGAGGAGGAGATAGAGTTGGATGAGGAATTCCAAAAAGTTAAGAAGACTTCTAATTATACTAGAATAGTTAGAACACCATTCGATGATGCTTCACTCTCCAAGAAGACAAAAAATCAAGGAGAGCCATCTGGAAAGGCTAGAGGAGGCAAGAAGAAAAAATCCGAGATAGATGAAGCTTTAGAGTTGGGTAAGGTTAAGATCATCCCTCCTAAAATCCTTAGAAGAAATCAAGAATGAAAATATAAAGTATGGAAATTTGAATAATCTTGCTATATACTATGAGAATGCTGATGACAAGAAGCATAGGAAAATTGAAGAAGCAGTTGTTATGTACATCAATGACTTTAGTAGAGCTTTGATTGAACTTTCATCCGAGATTCTTAAAGAGATATATGGAATTTTGGATATCCTAAGAAATGCTGCTTGTAGGAAAGATGAAGAAATGCAAGAGTATGTTTTAGTAAACACTTGTTCAACCATATCAAGGGATGAAATATTATTGAAGTTTGCAAAAGAGAAATTCAGAAGCAAGAGGAGAATTAACAAGATTATACTTGGTAAAATTGATGAAGTTGCAAAAGAGAGAAAGAAAATAATAAGAATATTTGTTAGAGCTAAGATGTGAGATGAATCAGGTAGAAGTTGCCACCTAGTCAGTAGAACACATTCTTGAAGACACTTCCATTCTAGAAGTAACTGTAGAAGTCTCTGGTGGTCTGAAGGATTAACCATTTATTGATTTGGTTGAGCAAGATGCTGCACAAGATGCACCTACTGAGAATCTAGCCACAAATATCTTCGGTGAAGCTACTCAGGGCCCTCCTGAGATAGAAGTAATTGCAAAAATGATAGCTGAGAAGATATCAAAAGGTGAAAAGGGTGTGATTGCAAAGGTTGAAAAGGAGAAGGGTGATGAGCCAACATAGATACCTTTGGTAACCATGACTGTAGCCAATGTCACTAATAAAGGTAAAGAGATTGATGTAGAGGATGATTTTTCTCATGGTCTGGTTGATTTGAGAACCTTATCCCCTCTTAAAGCTTTGAAACTTGCCACTCAAATTCAGATCAAGGCAAGTGAAGACTTGTTGAAATGTCAGTCTAAAGATAAAGAGGTCATTTCTCTTGCAACTGAGGTTTTGGAAAAGCTTTTGCCTAGTTTCAGTCAGGATTCCGATGCTTCTCCCTCTAGAAAGATTAATAAAATGTTAAGCGCTATTAACACTCATTTTCTATCATTAGAGAAGGTTGCAGATGAATCTGTACAAAAAATATTCAATGAGATGAGATTGAAGAATAAGTTGAAAGAAGTTGAGAGAAACAGGGTGAGCCTAAAGTCTGCTATAAAGAGTGTAGAGGAGGCATTGAATGAAGGTAGTAAAAATTTCAAATCATGTCTATTTTTTCCCAAATTTACCACAGACATTGATTAGAAAATAAGAGATCTTGAGGGTAATTTAGCCCGTATCAGTCATTATTTTGCACCCAAATCAATTTTTCTGAGTTCTCTTGAAGAACAAATTTTGGATTATACCTATAAAAATAAAGAGTTTGAATAAAGACAAGGATAAAATTTTGAGTAGAGTGGGAGATCTGAGAAGTCTGATAACTCCCTAGATGGACACCTTGTTTGGAGCACAACAAGATGCAATCTATGCCTTAAGAAAACCAGTGCCATCTAATCTTCAGAGTGTTGAGGTTCATGCATTCATGTATAGTTCCCTACTAAGTGTTTTGGAGTATTTCCTGAGAGGATGGAACCAATATTTGGAATCCTTGAAGATGACCTACTCAGACATCTTTAAGTTCATGTAATCAATTGTTTCATTCATTCTTTTGTACATAAGTTTTGAGAGATTCCCACCCTTTGCCATTTAAGTCAAAGGGGGAGAGAGAGTAGTGAAAAATAGAGTAAGCTGTGTATATTGATGCACATCTTTAGGGGGAGCCAGTTAGTGAGCATACATATTTTCAGATTGCCAGATTGCTTGCAGTGATAAGAGCACTTATCAATTTTCACAAGTGTTGCCATCAATGCAAAAGGGGGAAATTGTTGGCATTTTATGTTTTGTTGATGCTTCGGTGAAGATTGGTGTTTTCAATTGCTTATATATTCTTAGCAATTGTCATTGATGGAAAATCAACCTACTAATCTGATCCGGTATGGAATTTTGACTAATTGGATGTCTTGATAAAGTATTTCTGGTGTAGTGTCTACCCTTGAATTGACCTATTTTGACTAGAGTTGACTTCTTTTTCATGTTTGATAGACTTATCTAGACTAAATTTGATGATTTGGATGATGATTACTCATGTATTTCAGTTACTTATTATGATGATTAGAAATTATTGGACATATGTTATTTGGATGATTTATATGATGATGACTCTATGATTATGGATCATGTGATTCGATGGATTCTATATGCTCACTATGTGATGTATTATTGATAGATTAATTTGATCATGGATTGGATGTTGATTATGATTTCACTAACCCTATTTCATGGTTACATATGATGAGATGCCTATGAGATGTATTTGATACTATATGTCTGTCTTTGTGAGAGTGATGATGTCACATCACTCATTGCGAGTGGGATGTGCCATCATGATTCCCTATCACTTGTTTGTTATGATATATATGCACATGTTGTATCGTTGTTTTGTGGTTGTAGGGTTTGCAGGTACCAAACATCGACTCCACCTGGCTTCACAGTTCTGAGTGTGTCTTTAATTCCAATGGCTTATGTGGTTTGGAGATGACATGAGTTTCCTTCTCATACTCTAGGTCTAAGTTGTTCAATGTGAGTCATCAATGTCTTGGCATAATTTTCCATTTCGTTAGTAAGCTTGGTCTTCTTGGTGTTGTGAGTATGTTAGAGATGGTTGATTTATTTGAGTGTTTTTAGATTAATTATGCGACTCTTGATGTGTGGTTTTATATTTACATAATGTCTAGTTTAATGTATTTAACTTATTAGTTTTGAGTATTTAATTATTTGTTATTTATATTTATTTGATAATTACTGTATTGATTTTATGATTGTTTATTATTTATTTTATATTTATGGTTTAATCTTTATTGGGGTTTGATTATTTAATTGGTATTTATTTATTTATTTGATTGCCCATGGTTTAATATTCGTTTGGTATTTAACATTTATTTGGTTCTTTTATTTATTTATGAGCCTTTGGTTTATCTAATTTAATTTCCCCACCCGATTATTTATGTTTATAACTTATGTATATTTATAAAGTTTGACCTTTATTGAATTTGGGAGTAAAAACACATTTTATATTTACCTTACTTACCCTTTACTCTTATTGGTTGAATTTGAAATGGGAGATAAAATTATATTATATGTTTAGGTTGGTAAAATATATTAAAAAACCAAATATTTTTATTGGTCGGTATGGAGGCTAGGGTTTTGGTTTATTGCATGCTTTTTATTTTGTTTGCCGAGATGGTTTTCGGGTTGGCTTCTTCTGAAAATTTTCTCTACAAGTTTTCTTGACTCTTGGATTTGGCTTTACATTTGGATTTTGCTGGAGCTTGGTTGATTGGATTTTGGATTGGACTGGGAGCTCTCCTTTAGCTATATTCCTTCACACGAGTTGCAGGTTGGAGCTCTCACTCTTTGTATTATGATTTTAATGGCTTCTCTGTGTTTGTTGTGCATCTGAAAGTGTTTTGGGCTTGGGTTGAAGAAATATTTGCATATTCTATAGTTTTATTATAGTTTTCAAAATAATATTTGGGGGAGAAACCTTATATTATGTGGGTTTCTATATAGTTGCCAAAAAATATATATTTTGGTTTTCTGAGAATGCCGTTCATGGCTCTGTACTCTTTTTGAGAAATGTTTCTTCCTCTCTATGAATTTATTTGGTTGTTTGGGGTACTTTAGAATCCCCTTTCTGAATGGAAATATCGTGTGTTTGTTTTGCTAGGTTGTTTGGAGGTTCCTGTGAGGGTTTATTTTGATTTTCTAGGTGTTCTACCGTGAGAGAAATTTAAATAGATCTTAGATTATACTTGGTTATAGATTATTTCATTTGTGCCCATTTATTCTTCTATTTCGGGTGACCTTGTTGGTCCTTGTTTCGAGAAATTTGGTTAAGTTTGTGATTTTATATTTTTGTCGAAAGGTTTCTGAGTTTTATGTGAAATTTTTATAAATGCGCTATTACTGTAAAAGCACTGTTTTACTTTACATTTGCACTATTCTATATTGTCCTTGCACGATCTTGCGTAGTGAATGTGCTACTTGTTTGGGTGAAAATGCTATTTTAAAATAAAAATGTTATTTCATAACGTAAATGCGCTATAGGGTTTAATAAAAGCATTGTAGGAAATAATAAAAGCATTGCAAAACTTAACAAATATGTTGTACTGATTAACAAAAGCGTTGTTCTACCTGTTTTCTATGTTTTGGTTTGTTTTGCTTATTTTGATTAATTTTTTCGATTGGAATTTTGTACCAGAGGCTTTACTGAGGTTAGCTGATATCTTCCAAAATTGGTTTTGATTAGTTTTTGATTTATTTTGATGGTTGTTATGTGTATTTACTTCTCTATGTCATTATGGATGTTTTGGAATTTCTTCATGTTGATGTGCCATGAATTGATGAGTAGATATTGTTGTTGCTGTTTTAGACCAGCAAGTGAGTTGGCCTTGCTTGATTTTATTTTCCTTAGTGGCAACAATTTTATAGCTTGATAATCCCTTGATTATTGTTAGCCAAGAGGCTCATTTTGTACTACTTGTTGTTGTAGCCACGTGCATTTTGTAAATCATTGTATGGATGTGTTTGGCTGCACATGTATGATATGTTTCTGATTTTTTTATGATTAGAGCCTCTTGAAAATATTGTTTTGGGCCATGTTAGGGGGAGTGGGCTTCCATGTGATGACCAAGATCATGAGAGATAGGCTTGCATGAGGTTCCTTGTAAGGATGCTTGAAGTCTAGACCACTAGGACATGCACATTGAGAGTTTAACATGACTTGTAAATAAGTGATAACCTAATTATTAATGGGCTGGGTAGTTAGATTCAGTAATAAAGATAATAATTGGTGTGAGCCTCATGACTTGATCCTAGGGAGAATTTTTTAGGATAAGTATGAGAAGGCCATTGTGATGGCAAGTCAATCTCCCTTGATCTTTCATAGGTTGAGATGGCTCCACATGTCCATTAGGCTTGAGCCTTATGTTGTTATATTTGTTATGTTAGAGAATATCACATGATGACACTCCACCCCTACATGTGTTCCCTTGATGATTTAGGTTTATGCCTTATTGGTTGCATTTATGTCTTGTTGAGTTGTACGCCTCTTGGAGTTTATTCTTGTTATGATTGGTTCTTGCATGAGAGTCCTTGTGTGTGGTTAGTCTCTTTGGTTATAGGTGTCGACTTAGGTTTAGAGTGTGTGTTGGGCCCTTGTGTAATCTCCTAGCACGGGGGGGTGGTTCCTTTGGTTCCACATGGTCGGGTGGTTGGTGCTTTTAGCCATTGGGATATTCTTTTGGATTCTTCTTGCGTGGATGCAAATACTTCTTCATGATGAATATGGATGTACCTTGTAGCAGATTTATGTAATGAATATGATGGAATTCATTCTATGTAATATCTTATCTGTAGTAGTTGGAATTTTGTAATAGGAAGAGCTATGTTCATGATGTATTTTATGTAATTGTAATTGTAAGAAGGTAGTAGAAGGAATTTAGGATTAAGTCATGGATTGTAATAAGACTATATGATGTATCATGTTGTACTTATAGAATGGAAGAAATGTCCTTAAGTGTATTGGTAAATGAAATGGAATGGATTTATATTATGAATTAATTGTATTGGTTGAAATTGAATTCTATGAAATGATTAGGATGTAATTGAAAAGAGAAGGAACCTTAAGGAATGGGTTAGTATTAATGAGAATGTTAGATAATATGACTAGAAGAATGATTTATGTAGATGCATTGGTAGAAGGAAATTATTTATAGCATGTAAAATATTGTTTAAGAAAGAAATTATTTAGATTCTTGTATTGTTTCATTTAGAAATTAAGATTAAGGAATGATCATGTTAGTTTTAGATGCATGTGTAGCATGGTAAAATGGACAAGTAAGATTGAATATGCCTATGCATTAGGGTTGCATTGTCATGGAAAAGGATAAAGAGAATGTAGATAGGAAATGTTGGGTTAAGACACATTTGGATTTGGGTCATAAAATAAATGTAGGATAAAGGGGTTGTCTTGCATTTAAAAGGAATAATTTATCATGCTAGTTGAAAGATAGAATAGTATGCATTTCATACTAGATAAATAATATGGTAGGTTGCATATCTCATGGTTAGGAATTGAATAAGATGCATTAAGCTTAAGTGGGATGTGATTATCATGTGAGTAGGATGTCATTATGATAGTTAATTAAGTAATGATGTTGAAGTACCCTAGAGAAAGATTAATGTTGTTTATGTTTATTTCCGCTTACATAAATTAATGAAATGTGTAGTAATGCATGTTCATAATGGTTAATTGATTAATGAATGTAATTAGATGGAGATGATATGTGTTACATTAATTGATTATAGATGTTAAATTAATTTTTTTTATCTCTATTATTGTGTTAGTAGTTTAATTTCTCTAGGGTATTTTGGCGGGCATTACATCTGGTATCAGAGCCCATGTTCAAACATTGGGTACTATGGTTTCATTTGAGCCCATTGTGCATGTTAGCGTTTAGCGTGGGGTAGCCCAATGGTTTTATCCCTGCTATTTATTTTCTTGTTATAGTTGCCCTAGATGTTTAGCTTATAGTTTTCTTTTGCATATTGCTTAGACAAAATGCTTGCTAGGGGTAGAGATTGTTGTCGTGCTAGTCACATGGGTACTCGTAGGAATCCTCATCCAAAGGTTTTTGAGGAGTCACACCATGAGGAGCAACAATAGGATCAACCTAGAGATGATGCAATTCCACAATTGGTAAACATGTTTTAGGAGATTCTTAGTCGTCTAGGATAGATACATGAGGAGAACTAGCAGGAGGGATCTCATCATTCAAAGTATCAGGAGAGAGAGCATTCACATTCTCCTAGGAAGAGAGTTGAGGTGGATCAGGAGGCATTTATAGCCAGTCACATGAGAGATTTGATGAGGACTCATCCTCCTACCTTTGATGGCTTAGACAGTGGCATGGAGGTGGAGACTTGGCTTTTGGACTTTGGTAGGTATTTTTCTATGCACCGTGTAACAGTAACACCAAGGCAAGATGTACGATCATGCATCTTCACAGTTTTGCGATGAAATGGTGGTACCTGGAGGAACAAAAGATGCATTTGGACATAGCGACAATATCTTGGGAGTTGTTCTTGGAGTGGTTTTGTGTTAGATTTCTTTCAGAACATTGGAGGTAGAGGAAGGACGATGAGTTCCTTGATTTAAGATAGCAGAGGATAACTTTGGAGAAGTATGAGCACATGTTCTTCAAGATTATACAATATGTTGGGATTGTAGATGATGAACTGATGCTGATTCAACACTTGGTGCAAGGTCTCAGTGATCGCATTAGTGGAGAGGTTCAAATGCACGAACCTAAGACCTTGGAGGTAGTTGTGGAGAATGGGAGGATAGAAGAGGAGAATCTTGCCTTAGCATCAAGAGGTGCGACATGAGGATAGTAAGCTAGTGCACCGGTTATAAGATCTATTATGAGAGGTTCTTAGCTGTAGACTTCAAGATTTTGTAGGAGCCATCCTTTTTCTTTCTGTAGTGGTCAGCGGTTTAAGAAGAAACATTCCTAGGGCCAGAGCTTTGTGTGAGGTACCAGATTTCAGGTTGATAAGAGTCAAATTCATCAGTGTGATAGGAGACCTACACCTTCTCAGGCAACAAAAAGTTCTCAACTATCTTCTAGTAGAGGCAATGTTCAGTAGTCGAGCACAACACCAAGTAGTAGAGTGTTTGACAGGAGAGATTGTTTTGCATGTGGACAACTAGGACAAATTGCCATTCATTGTCCTCAACGTACTTCTTAGATGTCAGGACAGTAGAAGCCAACTACTTATAAGCCTATAGTTGAAGATGCAGGCAGGTCTCATCATGTATTTGCGATGGTCTCATAGTGTATTTGTGATGGTTGATAACCATCAGGCTAAGCATTAGGCCATTGTGGAGACATTAGGTGTGATAGGTGGTATCTCTTGTTCAGTGTTATTTGATTTAGGAGCATCAGATTCTTTTATGTCTCCTTTTCTAGTAGAGCGATGTGAGCTTTCTACAAAAAAGTAGGATGATAGGTCAAAGGTAGAGTTAGCTATGAGGTCCAAAGTGGTAGTGGATTCCCTTGTGCTTAGTTGTCCTTTAGTTTTGGGAGGTTGCCATATGATAGGGAGATTGCTAGGAAGTTCTTAACAAGGAGGTTTTGAGTCTAAAACTTCAATTTTGTTTCCAAAAGACTTACTTGTGGCAGTTGTATATGTTTACAAATCATTCTTGAGGTCTTCATGCTAAGCAACCCATGCTTCACTTCCTTAACAAACTCCCCTTTTGAGTGGGATCACTCCCTATTGGTTTGCCAAACCATTACATTTCTTCCAACACACTCCTCTATCCATTTGGTCATGTTTCTAACTACTCTCTATTCTCACAAGCACATCCAATTGGTTTAGGGGACTAGATGAAGGTTTTGTTCAAAAAGCTTGTTTTCATCTTCTTGTTTTGGCCTCTTAGTTTCACTTGCTCAAACCAACTCCCTAGGTCTCACAACCCAAAATTCTTCACAAGGGTTCCATGGAGATTTCTAAGAGTTCATTAACTATGTTGGACTATCTTCCAAAGTTCTCCCCAATCTGAATGAGTTCAAGGTGATCGGGTTCATGAAATTTGTGTGTTATGCAGTCAAAAGGCTTGTAGCCCATGGAGGCCTAATTGGGACCTTTTTGCTCACCCTGACCAATGATGGGCTTCTCCTCCAACAAAATTGTTTTGGATGGTGTTTTAGAGGTATGTGTTAATGTATTTTCATGGTTTAGGCCATTGTTAGAGCAAAATGAGGACTATCCACTATTTGTGGCATAATTGTAGGGTTTGGTAGGGTTTAGACCAAAGAACATTAAAAAGTCTTTCCAACTCCACTCATCAAGCCTCCAAACTAGCTTAGAACTTCTACCACACCAAATAAAGCCTTCCCCTATTATTGCCCTGCAAACATAATGCCAAACACTTGGCCAACAACTGAGAAAAGAAGTGAAATACCACTGTCACTGTTAAAACACTACCCCTTTACCAGTCAATCTGCTGCTACATCTTTGGTCTTGCATAAGAAGGAGTTTGAACTAGAAAAATACCTCAATGAGGTCTGCAAACACTAATCAGTCTTCCTATTACATTGCCTTCATAGTTACAAGGCTTGGATAATGCTTTTGAAGCATTCCTTGAGCATTTTGACAACACAATTCACAAAAACAGTGAACCTACTATTTTGTTTACAAAAATTATTCAAACTTGCAAATTACAAACTTGTCAGCTATTGAAGTTGAATCAAGCTAACATGTAACACTTCTCAGACTCCTTGCTTGGCATTTTTAACACTACAATGCATTTGATTACAAGAATTTGAGTTTTCAAGAAGGTTATTAGTCAAGTTCCCAAAACTTGTCTAATCTTCACTGAAGTTTGTCCTCCAAACATACTTCTGATTCAAAAAGAAATATATACACAATGTACATACATGAATCACCTTGACCCAATCCATTTTGGTGGGAACCCAGGCCTGGATTAGTCAAGTTGTGGCATTTTCCAACTCCAAACCCTTGACAGGGCAGTGTGCACACAAAATGGAAGAAACTTTATTACACAAACATGCAAAAGAAAAAACAACACAATGGTCACTTGAGGAGAATTGAATAATCAAAATAAACACTTCCCAGAAGGTACAGTATGGACAAGAGTACTATAGTACAGACTATTACTCCAAGGAAGAGAAAAATAGTGAAAAAACCAAAATTTCATGTTTTTCTATTAGGATTCCTTTGCTAATACAATAACCAACCCCTTCCAATGAAAAGGGAGGAATTTTATAGTTTTTCTAGTTGGTAATCAAGCCCCAATAAGGACATGAGGCTTACACAACTTCATTTTGCAAGAAAAGTAAAAAAATGACAATTTTGACAACTTTTACAAGCACAAATGACAACATTTCTTGCTCCAAAAGACATTTGTGACAAAATAAACTCATAAACTCATATAAATACCTTATACATGCTTAAAAACACTTATCAAACATGTTTCCATGCTTTGGAAAGCATTAGAAGAGCTTTTTGGCAATTTTGCACATTTTTGCCAAAATTGTCAACTCAAAGCCTGAAAAGCAAAACTTGACCTCTTGAGCCCAAAATGAGATCAAAACCACTAGAAAAGAAACAAAACAACCTAAAAAAACATTATTTACTTAACACAAGACATTACAAACATGAAATCATAAAATACTCAAAAAGGAGAGTTTTGCTCAACTAGGTGCTCCTGCACCACCATACTTCTGTGGATATTTGTGTTATGTCTTTGGGATCTTATGAAGTGGTTCTTGGTATGGATTGGCTTGGACCCCACCAAGAATAGATATATTGTAGAGGTAAGAGAGTGTAGTGTGTGGATGATAGTGGGAAAAGTGTGAAGATTTTAGGTATTTAGAGACCTATCTCTCTTCACATGATTTCTGCTATGCAGATGAAGAGGTGTGCATGTAAGGGCTGCCAACTATTTATAGCAAGAGTGATGGATGTGGATGAGGGAGTTAGTTCAGAGGATTTATTGCAGCAACATTCTATCCTTCAGGAGTTTACAGATGTCTTTCCTAGTGAGATTCCAGGTATGCCCCCCGAGTGAGATATTGATTTGGTATGTGGAGCTAGGCCTATCTCTAAGGATCCTTATCAGATGACCATGCATGAGTTGAGTGAGTTGATGATTCAGTTGGAGGAGTTGTTGGTGAAGGGGTTTATTCATCCTAGTTTGTCCCCTTGGGGTGCACCTATGTTGTTTGTGAATAATGACAAATCTCTTTGATTATACATTAATTACATGCAACTTAATAAGGTGACGGTGAAGAACCGATATCCTTTGCCTCAGATAGATGACTTGTTTGATTAGATTAAGGATGAAAAGGTCTTCTCCAATATTGACCTTAAGTCTAGGCACCATCAGTTGAGGATTCATGAGTAGACATTCATCGTTCAACTTTTCGTACTAGATATGGTCACTATGAGTTCACAGTGGTACCTTTTGGTCTCACAAATACACAATCAATTTTCATGAGCTTGATGATGTTAGGTCCCGGAGATAACTGAGAGGGGGGGGTGAATCAATTTTCAAATAAATTCAAACCAAAAAGAACTTAACCAAATTAATGCTTAATACCGGTGAACCGGTCTTTTATGCTGGTAGACAGTTTATCAGTTAATTGCAATACCGGTAAAGATTAATGCATGAAACAAAAAGACAAAGTTATCCACAACACATAACACCAATGTTTGTATGTGGAAACATTGTAAGGGGAAAAACTATGGTGGGAAACCTTACCCACAATTAGATGATACTACTGCAGATAGTAAGTGTATACAAATGGGGTCTGCACATGCAGAAAGGTCAAGCGCCTAGAGCTCACTGCTCAAACACAAAATGGTAGTCACACTGAATACAATTGGATGATTAAATCCAATAATAATGTACTGCTCAAAATAGTATCTTCATATGCTGGATTTAGTACTGGTGTAGTTCTGATATACTTTCACAAAACCCTCCTTTAACCTTCAAATGATGTCTGCATGTATAGCTCTGCTAATTCTTGCATATACCTTCACACAATCCTTTTTCGCATTTCACACTTGATCTTACAAATAAGATCTTACATTTATACCATAACCTAGGACCAATTTTAGTAGGTTGGCTCTAAAGGATAATACAATAAAATTAATTTACAAATCAATTAATACCCAATGCAATAACTGATTCAACATGTCGGCTTAATGCATTTACAACAATAATAAGTCATCTCCATAGCGTGCCATGCTAATCTGGAAAAGATAAACTTGTCGGTGTAACCTAGACCTATTTGTTGGTAACAACAAATATGCAAATATGAATATGCCAATTAACAAACCTTCAATACAAAGTGACCAAATGATGTCTTCGACATAATCATGTGATTTCCATATCATTCCAAGTTCTGGTGATCATTATATCCTGCCGGTGTACCAGATACCGGTGACTGTTCATAAGTCATTTTCTTGCAGGTGAATGTTTTTGATTCTCCAAAGTGCCAGAGTTGATAAGTGTTTAGTAGGTGTTGACATCAATGACAAAACCATACCAAAATACCAATAGATGAATGGTGTATTCAGGTTGTATTTGGATAGATTTGTATTGGTATTTCTAAATGATATCTTGATTTGTTCAAGATCATTTGAGGAGCATGAGGATCATGTGAGATAGTTTTTTCAGTGTCTTAGGGAGAATCAGCTATATGCCAATTTGGCAAAGTGTGAGTTCTTCTAGATAGAGGTGAGATATCTTGGTCATGTGATTTCAAGAGAGGGTATCATAGTTGATCTCTCAAAGATACAGGTGATTATTGATTGGCCATCACCCACTAATGTGGGCGAGGTGCACAGTTTCATGGGTCTTGCAGGATATTATTGTAGATATTTTTCAGGATTTCTCCAGGATAGCCCATCTTATCACTTCTCTTCAAAGGAAGGAAGAAGTTTGTTTGGACAGAGCAGTGTGAGACAACATTTCAAATCCTTAAGGAGCATCTGACTAGTGCACCTATTCTAGTAGTGCCAGACCCTTTGGGGATTTTTGTGGTATGTACAAATGCTTCTTTGGAGGGTCTAGGCATAGTGTTGATGTAGAATGGTCACATGATTGCATATGAGTCATGGAAACTTAAAGACCACGAGAAGAATTATCCCACCCATGATCTAGAGTTAGCAGCAGTGGTGCATGCCTTGGTTAGATGGAGGCATTTCCTTCTTGGGCATAGATTCGAGTTGCACAATGATCATTGTAGTTTGTAGTATATCTTCATGCAACCAAATTTTAATGCGAGGTAGAGGTGTTGGATGGAGTTTTTATGTGAGTATGATTTTGAGGTGAGATATGTCTAGGGTAAGGAGAATGTGGTAGCAGATGCATTGAGCCGCAAGAGGCATGAGATTTCAGTAGTGTATCTTAGTATGGATTTGAGGAGCCATATTCTCAATTCCCTTCCTTAAAATGTGTGGTACCAGGAGATTATTGTAGAGGTTTCAGTAGGTAGAGCTCTTGAGGGTAGGTATGCAGGTTATTCAGTTGAGTCAGATGAAATTGTTAGAAATTTGTGATGCATTTATGTTCCACCATCAAATGGTCTCCAAGATTTCATCATGTTAGAGGCACATCATGCACCTTACTTGACACATCCAACTGTCAAGAAGATGCATGCAGATTTGAGATAGATATATCATTGGTCTAGTATGAGGAGATATATTGCAGATTTTGTGTCATTTTGCCTAGAGTGTCAACTAGTGAAGGCAGAGCATCAACATCCTGCAAGATTATTACACTCACATTTGGTTCCAGGATGGAAATGGGATATTATCTCCATGGATTTTATAGTTGGTTTTGTCATGTCTTCATGTCATCATGATTCTATTATGGTCACTATGGATAGGTTGACCAAAGTAGCTCACTTTTCCCTGATTAGATGATCATATTTAGCAATGATAGTAGCTTGGGTTTTATTGGAGGGAGTTGTGAGGTTGCATGGCATTCCTTGACGGGTCATATCAGATCACGATCTAGTGTTCACATCAACAATCTGGACAGTTCTTCAACATGATTTACGGATGCAGTTGAACTTTAGTTTAACTTATCACCTTGATATAGATGCACAGATAGAGAGGGTGAACCAGGTTTTGGAGGACATGTTGAGGATGTACGTGATGGATCAATAGTCTCGTTGGAAGGATTACCTCTATTTGGTTGAGTTTGCATACAATATTGGTTACCACAAATTTATTGGTATGTCACCTTATCAAGTATTATATGGTTGACCATGTTGTACACCCCTAAGTTTGGACCGTTTGGAGGACATAGTACATATTGGTTTAGAGATGTTACAGGATATGGAGGAACATGTGGCTCACATCAGAGAGCATTTGGTAGCAACATAGGATAGATAGAAGAAATATGCAAATGCTCATTGTATGGATAGGTAGTTTTCTGTTGGCGATAAGGTATTTTTGAGAGTTCACTCGTGAAAGAGTCCAATCCATTATGGGAAAGGCTCTAAGTTGGCACCTCGGTTTGTTGGACCTTTCAAGATTCCCTGAGCGGATTGGTTCTATCTCTTATCACCTTGCCTTGCTGCCTAGCTTGTCCTGCATCCATGATGTCTTTCATGTTTCAGTTTTGAGATTATATCTATTGGCAATGCTAGATTTGGTTAAGTGTTGTCATTGATGTCAACATTGTATCTTAGTTGGATCTATCCTAGTCAGTCTTGGTGATCATCTTGATTTTGGCTGTGATACCAATCCGGTATGATCAAATCTTTGGAATCAGTTTTGGATGCTTATTCTAATGGTTATATGTATTCTATACTCTAGTTGTTTCATGATTTAGTTATTTATTTTGGTATTTCTAGTTACTGGTTGGCTTGTGCCTTTATCGACTAGCTTTTGGCTTTACTTGCTTCTAGCGTTCTCGGTTAGCTTTACCGGTATGCATTATTTGGTGATTTCATCTATGGATTTTGGGTCCGGCTTATGGAATTAGTTTTTATCATGTTGTTGGTGCTTCTTGATCTTATCCCGAATATTTGATGACTTTTCATTGGATGGCATGCTACTAATGTGGTCCTATTTGGATCCGGTTAAACTTTCACTGAGGGTTTCTACTGGCTAGTGAAGCATGTTGGATTTTGGTCTTAGTGGAATTCCTGACATATATAATTGTTTGGTTACTTGATTTAGGTCTATGTTATGTAATGTAAATCATAATATTGGTCTGATGGTATCATGGGATGTAATTTTGGTAATTATGGGTTTATGGGTTTAGCTAACCTTGTCAACAATGTTGATGATCTATATTTATAGGTTACTTATTCATATAATTGAGGAATGGATGGATCAATGATCATGGTTGGTTAAGTATACATTATCAAAAATTGGTTTATGTGTGAATAAGGACATCATTCAAGAGAAGGTTTAAGGAAAGTTTTGTATTGCAGAGCAGACATCAGTGCTTAACCAAAACTGTATCAGGCATTTGTAGATTCTACTTTCACAATTCATTGTTTTTCAGATTGTAGTCCGATAATTTTGTAAGTCAGTGAGACTTCCCTTTGTGATGAGCAGTGCGCTCTAGGCTGTTGGCCTTTCTGAATGTACACATCCCATTGCAATCATTCACAATACTACTGCAAAGTATTCATTTGATTATGGGTAGGGTTTCCCACCATGGTTTTTCCCTTTCTGGGTTTTCCACATCAAAATATTGGTGTTATGTGTGTTGTGCTTTCATGTTACATTCTTCATTGAGTTGTGCTCTAGTTTAAGGTTTATAATTGAACTGATTTCTATTATTGTTAGTAAACTGATTCACCCCCCCTCTCAGTTTACTCTCGATATTAGAACATTCTAACAATTGGTATCAGAGAAAGGTCCTCTCTGCAAAATCTTAACCACTTGAGGAGATCCAATGGAATTAGCATCTAGTTCTACATTCAATCCTTACCAGAAGGAGAGTCCATGATTTGATGGTACAAATTAGAAGATATGGAATGAGCAAATGAAGTTTCATGTCAGATGTCTTGGAATAGAAGTTTGGGAGATAGTAGAGAAAGGGTATACACCTCATGATCCTAACTCTGGTACACCGACACCTACTGATGAATAAAAAAGAGCTAAAAATGATGTAAGAGCAAACTAATCTTTGTTGAGCACTCTATTTGATGAAAATCTATTAAATATCATAGAATTGGAAATGCTAAGCAGATCTAGTTGAAGCTTGAAAATCTTTATGAAGGTGATCATGTAGTAAAGATTGCTAAACTTGAAGGTTTCCGAGTAAGGTATGAAACTTTGAAGATGGAAGAGGATGAGAAGATAAGTTCTTTCATGGATAGAGTCAATGAGATTGTCATGGGTATCAAATGCCATGGCAGATCTGTCAGCGAAGATGAAATAGTGTCAAAAGTTCTAAGAGTTCTCCATCTTAGAAGATGAAGGCTACTGCTATTAATGAAATTAGGACAATGTCAAGTACCTCTGTGACTAGAGATACATTACTTGGGAAATTTACTACTTTTGAACTTGAAGAACTTGGAGATCAGTGTTCTTCTAAAACTAAGACCGCATTTAAAGTACCTACCTCCAGTAAACAAAAGATAGATTGGAAAGAGATGTATACTAAGGATATGAAGGAAATTGAGAGAGAAGAAAGAGAGCTTGGAAAGATGGAAGCCCTGATTGATAGAAGAATACCTAAAGGACCAACTAGAAGTAAGTATGAAGGAAAAATCCCTTTTAAATATTTTTCATGCAATAAGATTGGTCATTTTACTTCTAGATGTCCTGAAAGAGCTACTAGTAATCATGAAAGATTTGTGAGGATTATAAGCCTAATCCTGAATATCAGAGTAGATTTAGATTTAGAAGAAATATAGATAAATCATGTTATTATCCTGGTGATTATGACTTTGGTATTTCTGATGATGATGATGAACATGTGAGTGGATCCAGTAATGGAGCTTCCTCTAACAAAGATTGGCTCTTTATTGCTATCAAGGATGATTCTTCAGAATCTGTCATTGAAGAAACACATACTGAGGAAAAGGATTTGGCTGCTAAAATTGAAGAAAATATGAATGGGTTATAGATAGTGGATTCTCACATCACATGACTGGTGACAAGAGAAAGTTTCTATCACTGCAAGAATTTGATGGTGGATTGGTCAGATTTGGAGACAACAAGGCATGTAGAATCAAAGGCAAAGGAACAATATCATTGGATGGTAAGACTAATACTGATAATGTTTACTATTTTGAAGGCTTAAAGAATAATATTTTGAGTGTAGGTCAGATGGTGGATAGAGGATTTCATTTACAATTTAAAGATGGAAAATGCAATATCATTAATAAATCTTGATTGGAGATTGCTTCCGAAACTCAGACTTAAGGTAATATCTTTCATTTGAACTTCGGTGAGAAGGGTTGCTTGATTTCTCATATTGATGCAAGTTGGTTATGGAATAAGAGGATGTATCATGTAAATTTTGATTGCATATTAAAGATCAATTCAATACCGACTATCAAAGATTTGCCTAAAATTGTTAAACATCATAATCCGGTATGTAGAGAATGTCAAATGGGTAAACAAGTTAGAACTTCTTTCAGAAGAATGCATGATAAATCTAATGAAATTTTTGATCTTATTCATATTGATTTGTGTGGACCGACAAGGACTAAAAGTTTTCAAGGTGATAGATATTTAATGTTACTTATTAATGACTATTCTAGAATGACGTGGGTGGCATTTTTGAAAGAAAAAGCCAAAGTTTTTGAGAAATTCAAATTATTTAAGGCTATGATTGAGGTTGAGATAGGATTGATATTAAAATTCTTAAGACCAGATCATGGTGGTGGGTTTACATCCAATGAGTCCAACAACGTTTATGAAAGGAATGGTATTAGGAGATAACTTTTTGCACCTAGAACTCCACAACAGAACTGATTGATGGAAAGGAAGAACAAAACAATTTCGGATGCAACAAGGACTGTGACCACTAAAGCTAAATTACCTAATATCTATTGTAGAGAGTGATAGTTCTTTTACTTAATATAAGTACAGATCCAATAACCAACAAGATGAGAGAGGGGGGGTGAATCATACAAACTTAATCTTCCATAAAAACATCAGATTCAACCTCGGTAACAAATATTTCAAATATAACCAAAACTGTTAAACATGCAAACTCAAAAGCATATAAACATCATAAACCTCATAACACCAGATTTAATGTGGAAACCCAAATAGGGAAAAACCACTGTGGGATTTCAGACCCACTAAGAAATATACTCTTCTAGAGTATGCTCGGTTAAAAGTAAATCCTATTAAAGATTACAAACACATTGCTAGATGTGACCCGGTTAAGGGATTTCCCTCAGATCTATTAGGATCTTCACCTTGTTAGAAGTGACCTTGTTAAAGGATTTCAAACACTCAATCAGAATGTCACCTTGCTAGAGGGTTTTACAAATAAGACTGTTAAGTCCACTCGGTTAAGAGATTTTCTATCACTTTCACAAAATAATAGTAATAAAATCTATCTGCAACTTCACATCTAAAATGCTAAAGCAGATTCTTATTTGTTCAATACAATCTAGACATAGAACTAATCTTGTCTATCTGCTGGGCTTCTATACTCTGTTATTCAAATAGGTCTTCAAGCTTCTGTGCTCAGTAATCACTATGTAGCATCCCTGTGCATACACTTGCCCGCATACATCGTTTATCAATAGTTTCCTATTTATAAACAATTAGGTAACTACTTAATCTCCTTGATCACATTTCCCATGATCAATCATAGCCATCAGATCTTCAATCTTGTCCAGGTTCAATGCATCTTTTGATCTGAAAATGTTTTACCCCACCTTGGAACTTGCATATATTTCTTGGAACTTGTGCCAGGGTATTGTGGTTCAATCTACACTGTAGATCTTCATGCCAAATTTCCATTGCCATAGATTCATTAACAAACTATATTAACAACATACCAATCATTCAATCAGTTCCAGCTCATCAGCTTCCTTCATTAAATAATGCTTGCAAACATTTAATGCATTCTGTTATAGCTTAGTTACAACTTGGTAGCAACTCAGTAAATACTAAACTTCACTCAGTAGACATTCCACCTTCATTAACCGATAGCGATAACCTTAGGGTTTACCGACTAGGTTCTTTGCTTGATAACATAGTATAGTGTTAACCTTTACAATTTACAACATATGTATGATGTTAAAACAATCTAAACATCATGATCTCATCATTGTCTGACTCGGTAATAGTTGCCCATTGAATACCTTATTCATCCCCTTATTCATCATATTCTTTCCTATGTCTTTTACTGACATCGTTATATTCTTCAAATCATACTTCTCAAGATATGGCAACATCATACTGAATTAGAAAATCAATTTCTTGACATCAATGATAAAATAATAATATCAAGACAGTAAACATCCTTAATTAGTTATATCCATAATCATCAACAACCTTCTCAATATCCTTATTGAAATGCCAACAATCTTTCATTGTTTGTTATAATGCAATATTGCCAACAATCTCCCCCTTTTGCATTGATGGAAAAACTAATTGATTTGACCTTAAAAGATTCGGATTGCTGTGATTCTGAAATGCTGAAATGCGCTCTCCCCCATACATTAGACTTCTCCTCTTTCTTCAGTTTTCTTTCCAATCTGTAGTCTTCTTAGTTTTCTTTTAGTCTTCTCCCGCTTTGACAACAATGCCAAAAAGTAAAGAACTAAAACATAATTTTTGTTTGCATGAAGTGATTTCCTGTTGTTGTGTATCAATTCAATCTCGGTCAGAGCATTTTGTCTTCAATTCCTATTCCCTGTATTTTTTCCTGTAATAATTCTTGTACACTTTTAGAAAACATCCTAAAGTGTATAAATCAACATCAACTCCCAAAAGATATTCGATAGAGTCATTAGATTGATGCTTTCATCAAACTCGGTTAGTGAGTAAAAGATAGGGGTAGGACCCCTAACTTACTTCTGAGATATTCAAAAGTGTCCCTTGGTAGTGGCTTGATGAAGATATTAGCTATTTGTTTCTTTGTGCTAACATACTCCAACACCACTTTCTTCTCTTGAGCTTCTTCTCTATGATAATGATATTTGATAGAGATGTGCTTTGTCTTAGAGTGCATAATAGGATTCTTTGAAATATTAATGGCACTAGTATTGTCACAGAATATAGTTACTGGCTTGGTAACTTTGTCATTTATACCTTCCAACAATTGTTTGATCCATGCAATGTTGGTACAATTCAATGCTACAACAACGTATTCAGCTTCTACTGTTGACTATGAAACACATCCTTGTTTCTTGCTAAGCCAACTCACTAGTCTTTCTCCTAAAAAGAAAGCTCCTCCACTTGTGCTTTTTCTGTCATCAATGTTGCCTGTCCAATCAGCATCAGTATAAACTTTTAAATCAAAATCATTTCCTTTCTGATATACTAGGCCATAATCCTCAGTGCCTTTCAAGTATCTAAAGATTCTTTGATTACTGTCATGTGTGTTTCCTTAGGATCTGTAGAGAATCTCGCAACTATACCTACTGCATGTGCTATGTCTAGTCTGCTGTGAACAACATATTGATGTTTTCCAATCATGGATCGGTAAAGTGTCTCATCAACAGATGCAGATTCATCATTCTTTGATAATTTATAGTTGGTAGTCATAGGAGTACTTACTGGTTTTGAATCCTCCATTCCAAATTTCTTCAAGATTTTCTTTATGTACTTGGATTGAGTAATGAAAATCTCATTTTTCATTTGCAGTATCTGTAAACCTATAAAATACTTTATCTCACTGATTAATGACATCTCAAATTCTTTGCTCATTTCATTTCCAAAGTTCTTGCATAAAGAGTCATTTCCACAAAATATAATATCATCAACAAATATGGCTAAGATCAATATTCCATTTTCATCATTCTTCATGTACATATTGCTATTCTCACTTGTCCTTATAAAACCAATCTTGATCAAATAAGAGTGCAATCTTTCATACCATGCTCTAGGTGCTTGTTTCAAACCATATAAAGATTTGTTCAATTTACATACCTGATATTTATTATTGTCTTCAACAAATCCTTCAGGTTGTTCAATAAAAACTTCTTCTTCTAATATTCCATTCAGAAATGCAGATTTGACATCCATTTGATATACCTTGAAATTTTTGAAAGCAACATATGCCAACAATGTTCTTACTCCTTCAAGTCTAGCAATAGGTGCAAAAGTTTCACCATAATCAATTCCTTCTTCTTGAGCATAACCTTTGCAAACTAGTCTTGCTTTGTTTCAAATGACCTCTCCTTTTTCATTTAGCTTGTTTCAGAAAATCCACTTTTTACTGATTACATTTTTGTCCTTTGGTCTTGGGATTAGTGTCCATGTGTCATTCTTCTTGATTTGATCAATCTCTTTTGTCATAGCATTTATCCAATCTTCATTGTTAAATGCCTCTTTCACTATTCTTGGTTCAAATTTCAGATATCAAACATGTGTTCTATCTCAGTTTGTTCCTTGTCATCACTGGATCATCCTTATCTCCTATAATCTGACTTGGTGCATGATGTCTTCTGACATACTTGGCTAATACAGGCTTGGTAGGCTCTGTATGAGCTTCTTCATCACTCAGTAACTGGATATTCTCTGCATTTTCTTCAATAGTCTTCTCGGTAAGACTTGTCAGTTGAACATAGATAAATTCATCATAGTCTTCTGGTTCCTTGGAATTTCCTTCATCATTTCTTTCTGCAAATTCATCAATTTTCACATTTGCACTTTCTACTATTTTGTTAGATGATTTGATTAGACATTTAAATGCTTTGCTTCTAGAAGAATAACCTAGAAATGTTCCTTCTTCACTCTTCTGATCAAACTTGCCATTTCTATCATCTTTGTGAACATAGCATCTACTTCCAAAGATTTTAAAATAACTTACATTAGGTTTCTTATCATACTATATTTCATATGGTGTCTTCAAAGTACCTTTCTTCAATTGTACTCGGTTCAAGGTGTAAACTGCGGTGCTTATTGCTTCTCTCCAAAATGTTTGTGGAACCTTCTTTTCAATCATCATTGTTCTAGCACAATCCACAATAGATCTATTTCTTCTCTTAGCTATTCCATTCTGTTGTGGAGTTCTCAGTGCAGAGACTTGTCTTTTAATACCATGATCATTGCAAAATAAGTTGAATTCATCAGATGTGAACTCTCCTCTATCTGATCTAAGACATTTCAGTTGTCTTCCTGTTTCATTTTCAACTCTTGCCTTGTACCATTTAAACATTTGAAAAGCTTCTAATTTTTCTTTTAAAAACATTACTGACATCATCCTTGAATAGTCATCCACAAATAATATGAAATATTTATCACCATAATAACTTTGAACTTTCATAGGACCACAAACTTAGAAGTATAATACTTACTTGTAAAGCTTGATCTTATCATCTTGCCCATCTGGCATCCTTGACACAAAGCATTCTCAGGTTTTTCAAGACTCTGTAGACCTCTTACTCGGTGCTTCTTACTTATTTTGATCAGATTATCAAAATTTACATGAGACAACCTTTTATGCCATAACCAAGTATCATCTATCTTTGCATACAAACACTTGTTATGAGTTGAGTCAAGGTGAAATGTGTTACCTTTTGTTTGTGTCCCAGTAGTAGCTAACTTTCCATTCTTGTCATGAACTTTGATAATTCCTTTATGAAATTCTATTCGGTAACTTGTGTTGTTTAGTTGTGCTACACTCAACAAATTGTATTTCAAACCTTCATCCCAATAAACATCATTGCATCTTGCATTGTCAAGAAGTGTTATAGATCCTTTACCTTTCACCGGACATGGTGCATCATTACCAAATCTAACATAGCCTCCATCATAATCTTCTAATATAACAAACTTGTGTTTATCTCTTGTCATATGATGTGAGCATCCACTATCTATAATCCAAGAATCATTAGTGTTTATGTGAGATATTAGGGCTTTTTCTTCATACCTTTCTTCATCTGATCCATCTTTGATAGCCACATAAACTACTTCCTTTGTATCAGTCTCATCTGATTTATCATCGTTAGATTCCTCATCAACTATTAAACATGTCTTTCTATCTCTTCTTCTGAAGTCTCGGTGTCCTCTATAATGATTATCTTTCTGTCTGTCATCTTGGTAATCTCTCTTTTCAATAGAATGTTTGTCAGGACAGTTAAAAGCCATATGTCCTATCTTATCACAGTTGAAATATTTCAAAGGTAGCTTTCCTTTATACTTAACTTTGCCTCTCGATAACCTTTTGGCTAATAGTGCTTCAAACTCTTCTTGCTTTCTAATTTCCTCATATAGTTTGTGTACTGCCTCCATGTTCTTACGAAATCTTTCACTTGCTCCACTATGATCTCCTTTAGAGTACTTATACTTTCTTTCATTGAAATCATTAGATTCATCAAGATGAAAAGAACTAAATGCAAATTCAACTTTATTTACAGAAGATCCACTGTTATCAAAGTTACTTAATTCAAATGCATGTAGCTTACCAATAGTAGCATCTAAAGATACTGGCATATTAGGTACAGACCTCAATTCATTGATTGTAGAGACTCGGATTGCATAAACTGGTAGAAGGGTTCTCAACAACTTACTTGTTATATCCTTTTCTTCAATAGTTCCACCTGCTCCTTTGATTTGATTGACAATCTCCTTTAGTCTTGTACTATACTGAGTTATGTTCTCACCTTCATTCATCCTCTTAGACTATCTAATTTTTCTCTTTGAACATGTTCATCTCCTCCATATATTGATATGAGCTTATCCCACATTGCCTTTGCATCATTGCAGCCTTCTAGATCATTAAACTCTGTCGGTCAATGCAGATGTTATTTCAATCATTGCTTGAATATGTTCTTGCTTTGCCTTTATCTCTTCCATAGTTAATGGATAGGTGCTCGATGTAACAAAATCATTTTCCAGATATTATACAACATATTCTCCAACTCCTAATAAATGTAGCTTCATCCTTTTCTGCCATGTAGAGAAACTTGACTTGTTCAACTTCGGTGCATCCCTCTTATACATCTTTGGATCAATCATAGCCATCAGATCTTCAATCTTGTCCAGGTTCAATGCATCTTTCGATCTGAAAATGTTTTACCCCACCTTGGAACTTGCATATATTTCTTGGAGCTTGTGCCAGGGTATTGCGGTTCAACCTGTGCTATAGATCCTCATGCCAGCTTTCCATTGCCATAGATTCATTAACAAACTATATTAACAACATACCAATCATTCAATCAGTTCTATCTCATCAGCTTCCTTCATTAAATAATGCATGAAAACATTTAATGCATTATGTTATAGATCGATTACAACTCTGTAACAACTCGATAAATACTAAACTTCACTCGGTAGACATTCCGCCTTCATTAACTGATAGTGATAACCTTAGGGTTTACCGACTAGGTTTCTTAGGGTTTACCAACTAGGTTCTTTGCTTGATAACATAGTATAGTATTAACCTTTACAATTTACAACATATGTATGATGTTAAAACAATCTAAATATCATGATCTCATTATTGTTTGACTCGGTAATAGTTTTGCATTGAATACCTTATTCATCCCCTTATTCATCATATTCTTTCTTGTGTCTTTTACCGACATTGTTATATTCTTCAAATCATACTTCTCAAGATATGGCAACATCATACTGAATTAGAAAATCAATTTCTTGACATCAATGACAAAATAATAATATCAAGACATTAACCATCCTTAATCAGTTATATCCATAATCATCAACAACCTTCTCAATATCCTTATTGAAATGCCAACAATCTTTCATTGTCTGTTATAATGCAATATTGCCAACAGAGAGGCTATCAATACCACTATATACACTTTCAATAAAGTACACATTAAAGGCGATACCAGTAAGACTCCTTATGAATTATGGTTTGGTCATACTCCTACTATCAAATATTTTAGAATTTTTGGAAGTAAATCTTACATTAGGAGAGATGATGAATTAGGAAAGTTTGATCCTAGAAGTGATGAAGGAATATTTTTGGGTTATTCTACTAAGAGACAAACATATAGATGTTATAACAAAATATTGAATAGGATAATGGGTCAAGGTGGATGAGCATGGTAGTAATCAGATCAAAGCTTATGATTATGGAATGAAAGATGAATTTATTAGACCTGAACTGATAATGCAAGAATAAGTTCTAAATATTGAACCGGTGACTCTAGTAACATCAAAAAATTCAACAGTGACAGAGGAACAACACAATGAGTCAGCAAATCAAGAAAATTTAAAGACTCCCAGGTATGTAAAGCTAAATCATTTTGAAGATTAGATCATTGGAGATAAAAGGAAAGGTGTGATGATTAGGAGAAGGTTAGCTGGTGAAGAGGTATGTTTAATTTCTCAAATTGAACTGGAATATTTTATTGAGGAAAGTAAGGATGGAAATTGGATAAAAGCAATGGAAGAAGAATTAGATCAGATTAAAAAGAATAAAACATGGGAACTTGTACCTAGACCTAAAGATAAGAACATTATTGGAACTAAGTGGGTTTTCGGGAATAAATTAAATGAGGAAGGTCAAGTGGTAAGTAACAAGGCTAGATTGGTTTGCAAAGGCTATTCATAGGAAGAAGGTGTTGATTATAGAGAGACTTATGCTCTGGTTGCTAAAATTGAAGCGGTAAGACTTTTTCTTGCTTATGCTGCACACACAAACTACAAATTATATCAAATGGATGTTAACTGTGCATTTATGAATGGAGATCTTGAAGAAGAAGTTCAAATTGAGCAACCTAATGGATTGTCTTTATAAGAAGACAAGGACATGGTTTTCATGATAAATAAAGCTTTATATGGACTAAAATAGGCCCCTAAAGCATGGTATGCTAGACTGGATAAGTATCTTTCAAAATGTAGCTTTAGTAAAGGTAATGCTTGTTAGACAACTCAAATAATTGGAGGACAACTGAGAGGGGGGGGGTGAATTAGTTGTCAATAGATTATAGAACTTTAAGTATTAAAACCTTATTACTGAAATACATAAACCAAATACTAGAATAGTAGATATAACAATTAAGCACAAATATATACCACAGAACATTTACCAACCATCCACAAAATATAACACCAAGATTTGTATGTGGAAAACATGGTAAAGGGAAAAACCATGGTGGGAAGCCTACCCATAGTTAGATAATACTTCTAGAGTAAGTATGTGATTACAATAAGAGGGGCCTCCACATGTAGGAAGGCCAACAACCTAGAGCGCACTTCTCATCACAAAATGAGCATCACTGACTACAAAATAAATCCAGACTACAATTTGGAAGAAGAGTGAACTGCAAGAATAACATCTCCTATGCCTAAGTACAATTCCGATTAAGCTCAGTACCAAAGGTCTTAAACCTCTTTCGCCGACCCAATTCGATCATCTATGATCGACCAAAACCTCTGCATATGATTACAACCTTATTCACACATAGATAATCACATAACCCATAAACCCTTATTAACCCATACCATGCCCATGATCTACAAAGAGATCTTACATCATATTTATACCAACCTGGGACCTAAACAATTAGGTTCACCATCTAAAATATAATACAATAAATGCATAACATAAAACCACAATCCAATAATCAACCAAGTTGGCCTAAGACTGAAACAACATAATCCAATAAATAAATCCAACTGGTAATGCATCAAGATCATCCACAAACACATTGCATAAACCGGTCCATAACATAGCCAAATAAGATAGCATTAGGTCTAGACCTAAATCCAACACCACCGATCAACAGGAACACAAATAGGATAACCAACAACATCCCGAAAGCCATCTAGAAGCTATACCAACACCACTTATCAAGTGCATCAATAGATCTACAACAAAGCTCTACCGGTAAAACCCTTATCGGTGACCAAAAGGTTTACTAAAACAAATGATAGCTCCCGAGTCATCAAATCCCAAACAAATTGATCGTGATACCCATCTGAATAACATGAATGAAATATCCAAACCAATTCCACAAACCAAAGCATACGAGAGCATATTGGATCAATATCATAAACCAACCGCTCTACCACAACCTACCAAAAGCTTGTAAGCTACCAAAATAGTCGGTGTTGCCATCGATGACAAAACATCAATGCAACACATAATCAATTCCTCCAATTGCCAACAATGCTAATAGTAACCTCTATTATAAAATTGAGCTTGATGAGATATTGATTATTGAAGTCTTTGTGGATGATATCATTTTTGGAGGAGAAGAAGGTTTATGCATGAAATTGGCTGATGATATGAAGAATGAATTTGAAATGTCTATTATTGGTGAGAGAAAATTTTTCTTAGGCTTTCATATTACTCAGACTGATAAAGTATTTTCATTTATCAAACTAAGTATCTGAAGGAGTTACTTAAGAAATTTGGACTCGATAATTCTAAACCTATCAGTACTCCTATGATATCTAGTTGCAAATTTTCAAAGGATAGTGTATCACCTAAAGTGAATCCGAGTAGATATAAATCCATGATTGGAGGTTTGTTGTACCTAAATCAAACTAGACTTGATATAATGAATGCTGTTTGTATTTCTTCTAGATTTCAGTCGGATCCTAGAGAAACTCATGATATTGTTGTCAAAAGGATATTCAGATATTTGCCACATACAATAGACTTTGGGTTATGGTATCCTAAGGATGGTGATTTCATATTATGAGAATATACAGATTCTAATTGGGAAGGAGTTGGTTTCATGGCTTAGTAAGAAACAATCATGCACTTCATTGTCTACTACTGAAGTGGAATATGTTGTAGCTGCTACCAATAGATTTTAAAAGACATAAGGGTAAGTTATGATGAGCCTATTATTATTCACTGTGATAATACTACTGCTATTGACATGTCAAAGAATCCGGTAGTTTATTCCAAATCAAAACACATTTCTATAAGGTATAATTTCTTGAAAGAAAAGGTTGAAGCAAAGGAAGTTAGATTGGTTTGTGTGTCTACTAAGTAATAGATTGCAGATATTCTAAATAAACTATTACCTAAAGGTACTTTTAAATATCTTAGAGATTAGTTGGGGGTTAGTAGCCCTCTGGAAGATACTTAGAGATGTAGGGAAGAATCAATCTAGTGAGCTTATCATACATACTTTTCTAATCCAGGTTTATGAATATGGTGTTACTACTTAGGGGGAGTAGTTAGCTATTTGATTTTGTACTCTTGGTTTGCTATTATTCCTTTGTCATTGATGTTAAAGGGAGAGATAGGTATTCATGTGAAAAAACTATAAGATCTTTTTGGGGAGAGGTATTCATGTTAATCTTAGGGGGATATATATTTCAGTTCAACTTTTTGGAGATTGTTGGCATTCCTTGGCACTTGGATGTTTTTCACATTTAGTGTTTCCATCAATGCCAAAGGGGGATATTATTGGCAATAAGTTGGATTTGGTTAAGTGTTGTCATTGATGTCAACACTATATCCCAAATATTCTTGGTGATCATCTTGGTTTTGGTTGTGTTTCTGATTCGATATGATTAGATCTTTGGAATCAATTTTGGATTCTTATTCTGATGGTTATATGCTTTCTATACTCTACTAGTTTCATGATTTGGTTATCGCTTTTGGTATTTATGGTTACCATTTGGCTTGTGCCTTTACTAACTAGCTTTTGGCTTTATCGGCTTCTGGCGTTCGCAATTAGATTTACCGGTATGCATTATTTGGTGATTGCATCTGTGGATTTTGGGTCAAGTTTATGGAATCAGTTTCTATCATGCTATTGGTGCTTCTTGTTCTTATCTTGAGTATTTGATGACTTTGTATTGGATGGCGTGCTGCTAAGGTGGTCCTATTTGGATCTGGTTAAACTTTCACTAAGGGTTTCTACCGGCTAGTGAAGCATGTTGGATTTTGGTCTTAGCGGAATTCCCAACAGATATAATTGTTTGGTTACTTGATTTAGGTCCATGCTATGTAATGTAAATCATAATATTGGTTTGGTGGTATCGTGTGATGTAATTTTTATAATTATGGGTTTATGGGTTTATGGTTTAGCTGACCTTATAATAAGGTTGATTATCTATATTTATAGGTGACTTATTCATGTAATTGAGGAATGGATGGATCTATGATCATGGTTTGTTAAGTCTGCATTATTAGAAATTGGTTTATGTGCAAATAAGATCATATCATTTAGGAGAAGGTTTAAGGAAGGATTTGTATTGCAGAGCAGACATCAATGCTTAACATAAAATGTATCAGGCATTTGTAGATGCTACTTTCATAGTCCATTATTTTTTTGGATTATAGTCTGATGATTTTGTAAGTCAGTGAGACTTCCCTTTGTGATGAGCAATTCTCTCTAGGCTTCTGGCCTTTCTATATTTTTGGACCCCATTGTAATCATTAAAAATACTACCACAGAGTATTCATCTGATTGTGGGTAGGGTTTCCCACCGTGATTTTTCTCTTTCTGGGTTTTCCATGTCAAAATATTGGTGTTATGTGTGTTGTGCTTTAATGTTACATTCTTCATTGAGTTATGCTCTAGTTTAAGGTTTATAATTGAATTGATTTCTGTTATTGCTAGGAAACTGATTCATCCCCCCTCTTAGTTTACTCCTGGTATCAGAACATTATAACAATATCATCTTGATATTTTGCATGTGTTGGATTGGAATTATTTATAGGTCAAGGATGCAAAACTTTCTATGGATCCCACTGCACTCTTCAACATAGAGAGATGTCCCTCATAGGATAGAGCATCGAGTAGGTAAGGGTCCAGTCAGATCTGAATGGTGATTCTATAGCTACATGGGAGGATGTATTGCAGATGAGAGAGTTGTACCCTTATTTGTTCGCAGGCTTCCAAGAGTAAGCCTAGGCAAAGGGGGTGAGGATGTAGTGTCCACCCTCGACTTGACCTATTTTGACTAGAGTTTACTTCTATTTCATGTTTGATAGACTTATCTAGACTATATTCGATGATTTGGATGATGATTACTCATGTATTTCTGTAACATATTATGATGATTAGAAATTATTGGACATTTATTATTTGGATGATTTATATAATGATGACTCTATGATTATAGATCATGTGATTTGATGGATTCTATATGCTCACTATGTGATGGATCATCGATAGATTAGTTTGATCATGGATTTGATGTTGATTATGATTTTAGTAACCCTATTTCATGGTTACATATGATGAGATGTCTATGAGATGTGTTTGATACTGTATGACTATTTTTGTGAGAGGGATGATGTCACATCACTCATTGCAAGTGGGATGTGCCGTCACGATTCCCTATCACTTTTTGTTATTGTGGAGGTGGGAAAAGCAAGATCAGGTGACTAGGACCTAACCCTACTTTTGCCAACACATTGGGAATACGAAAGAGCCTAGGGAGGTAGATAAATTTGGATACTTCTTGTGAGAAAGAGAGAGCCAAGGATTACCTCTTAGGGTTTCTATTCCTCTTGTTGCAAATGATGAGAAAAACTAGGGTTTGAATGATCAACTAGGCTAGGAGATAAAGAATGAAGCATAAATAAACTCAGAATTGAACAAACTTGTAGATTTGAAATTGAGATATTGAAAGAATGAAAGGGGTAGTATTCAAGATGTGTACCCAATGTTGCAAATTGAAAAAAACTGACCTACCAGGGTGCCACACCACTATCCTGTTTCTGCAGACAAGAAGCTGCAATTGAAAGACTGCAAATCTGATGATCTAAAGCTGCAACTCACTAAAAATCATTGAAAAGAAGAGGGACCATGGTTCCATGCGACTATCCTAGGTAGGACCAGGGAGCTATGCCCCTATCCCAGGTAGATTAGGGCAGATCTGAAGATTCTAGGTGGTTCCTATGCCTTTTGCTGAGCTGAAAGTGCCTCCGAGTACCTGTTCTGTAGCTGCAACTGAAAAGGGAAGGTTTGGGTGGATATATAGGGTTTTGCCTTATTCAAACCCTTGTGTTTGTGATTTCCACCTCCACAAATTACCGATAATGTATTGAAAATGTGTGTGCTAGAACCTTGTGTGTATGCAAGATCCTAAATGATAAGAAACTAGAGCTACCCTATGCATGAGAGTAAGCCATAAATGTAAATGTGAATGTAAATAAAAATGCTTCAAACCAAATATGCTAAATGATCTAAATCATGAATGTAAATGTGCAAATTGATGTAAAGAATCTCATATAAAGACATGAAAATAACATGAAATCATACCACTTCCCAAGGGAGAGATATTGCCACAAGATCTCCTATTACTCTTCAATGTCTTCAAGGCTCCTAATTGATGATGAATGCTTGATTAAATGTTGTTGAATGTTGTTGAAGACTCCACATAGGCTTCTCTTTCACTACAAAGAAGGTTCCTTATGCTACAAAAACCTGCTCTTAGATTCTTCAAAAGATCCATCGATCCCTTCAAATGAAGAATGAGAGCTCTTATGTATGAAACCCTAGATCTTAATTTTGACTTAATTCTGCTTTTAGGCTGACCTAGGAATTGAATTCCCCACAATTATTTTGGGGTTAAGCATTATAATATCATAGAATTGTGCTCCCAAAATTTTGGGAAAAAAGCCGAGGACCATGGTGGGAATGCACATGGTCCGACCAACTTTTCACCAAATTTTCAAGAGCGTTAGATATGATGATATTAGAGTGAATCCCAAAGTTAAAACTGATTTTGAGGTGTTTTGATATGTAAATCGGGCCTTAAAGTTTGAAATAGGACATAATTGGGGTTTATGATTAAATGATTTATTGGAGGAATAAAATAAAAAGGGGCACACTTAGGGTAAAGGGCCCAATTTTATAATGTATGAAGTGATGAAATATGACTTTATATTTAATTAAATTCTTAAAGGGAAGTTAGAAATGCAAGATGCAAGACACACTAAAGTGGGTGCTAACCTAAGTGTGAAATTGTACTGCCCTAGCAAGGGTGTACAATTTATGACACTACATTTAGCCCCTACTTTAGTGGTCATATAACACTATGTGCAAATGCAAGCTAAAGAAAAGAAAAGTAAACATTCATGAAAAAGGATATATCCATAAATTGTCAGATGAAGACCCCAACGGTATCTACAGTACATAGTTAGGATCCGCACCCTACAAAAATACATGTTAGATAAAATCACAAAATCACCTAAATGCTTACTAAGGAAGGTGATGAAAATTCTATGGTAGCTATATGCCCCCCCTATTTCGGCTTGCTAATTTTAGTGAGTTGAAATAGGGTATCATGTTTACCACATCGAATTGTGAAAGAATATTGATGACAAATGCTCACAAGAAGATTTGATACAAGATCAAAAATTAATAGAGAATCATTTGGTAAGAAAGAGAACTAAGCCTCAATTCCAACACAACAAAGAGGTGAGGATTTGAGAACTCTCTAACACAAGATGAAAGATTTAAAAGGAGACACATGCAAAGAGAAGGAATAATTGATAGAAAGCATGAATACACACTTTGGTGATCCATGAGAAGAGAAAAGGAACCATAGACATCTCGCCCCTAAAACTAGGTGGTCCATGGAGAGAAGGACATGGAAAACTAGCCCCCAGAGTCTGTCTGGGTGATCCATGTAAGGGAGAAGAGTGAGAACACTGTTAGTTCCACTCAACCTCGTGCATATGTGTGCAAGTAGAACAAGGATACCTACCTTTGACACCAAGAAGATATCCATCATGCAACAATGTCATAAATCCAAGCAAGAGAGGGAATGCTCTACAAGCAAGGATAAGATAGTTCAAAAGAGATATCTTTCTATAAGTGTACATGAGATCCTTGGAGGAGAAGAGATATTTGTTAAAAAGACATCTACCTTCAAGAGGAGTTGTCTTAGACAAATATAACATCTTCTATAATGAATTAATGCAAGAGATTTGAAAAGAGCAGAGGATTGAGATGGCATCAAAGAGAGATTATTTATAACAACACTCTTCTAAAAGAAGGCAAGAGATCCTCATCAAGGATATGCATGTACAAAAAATAGAAGGGTTTATTATAAAAGATACATCTCAATGAAGAAAAGAAATTGATGAATGATCAAAGACTTCCAACACCAAGGAGAAGGTCCCAATTAAGTATATGTACTTAAGATCCCCATTAGGGATTCTTTTTCCAATATGAGTGAAGGAATTCAAGTATGAATACACCTCTACAATAATAAGAAATCCTTATAGAAGACACTATTTCATAAAGGGGAAATTTTAATCTCAAGAAGGAGAAATGTTTGGAATCACTCTTGCCCCCCATATATAGGGAGAAAAGATGAGATATAAATAGGATATTATGTTGCTTCCAAAAGTATGATTTCATGTGAAATTATACCATCATGAATGACAATGAGTCCCTAGTAAGTGAGCTACCAATGTCACATAATGATGAGCAACATAATAGTCATTAATGTTATTTAAAGACATGATAGATTGAATGAGGTATTTGAATATGACATGTTAAATGCTCTACTATAACTGAGATTAACAACATGTATACAATGATGGATGTTAAAAAGTATTTAGAAAGAGATAAGTTTATAGGAGAAGAATAGGCAACTAAGTCATACTTATCTTGCAAACAAGAAATCTTAGGAGAGGGATAAGTATAATTCATTAGACTTATTCATAGAAGAAGGGATTTTAGAATGAGTAGAAGATAAAATATCTTGAGGAGATTCATAAAGAGATTTGTTCATCACTAAGATTTCCTTATGAGGGGGATGAGTGTTGGAAGAAGTAGAAGATGATTTAATTGAGGTGAGGTCATCATCACTACTAAATATAGCATTCACATTGAGAGATGGTCTCATAGAATCTTTGGTGGGCTTATAAGGATTATATCCAAGTCCAAATGAAGCTTCATGTGTGTTATGTTCTTAAGGAACTTTAATTACTTGTTCATTTGCACCACATCCATTGCCATCATAGCCACTCTTAGCTAAAATGTGAAAACCAGCACCATAAAGGGATTGCAAATCAGAAGGAGATGGTGATACCTCATAGGTCTCAGTGCTATATGAATTAGAGGAAGGATTTGAAGAATCATTTGAATTAGAAGCATCTACAAAGTGGTTACTTAGTTGTTTAGACAAAGTGGGTTTCTCTTTAGATTCATCCTTATATTTCTCCTTCTCAATCTTAGATCCCTTACAAGGTACCCTATATTCTCCTATAAAAGTAGGGGTAAAGTCTAGAGATCCCCAATCATCATTTGTGAGCACTTCTTTAGGAGAAAAGAGATCCTTGGGAGGAGATTCCGATTGAGTAGAAGAATCAGGAGTACTAGAAGAAACAACATCATTAAAGGAAATAGATGTATTTGAAGAAGAAGAAGGATTGGAACAAGAATGGGAAGAAGTTGAACAAGAAGATCCATATTTTAATGCTTCGTGAAGTTTGGTATCAGCTAACAAGGTGTATGTTGTATTGTTATAAATAAATTTGACTCGCCTATGAAAAGTTGAGGGGAAAAATTTCATGCCATTAATCCAAGGTCTCCCTAATAGAAGTTTATATGTCAAATTACCAGACATAACATGAATAGGTGTAGGTAACACAACATGACCTACCTTAATAGGAAAGGTTATAACACCTAGACATTGTTTAGCAACATTATCAAAGCCTCAAATAGTGAGAGAAGAAGATTCAATGAGAGAACAATCCACTTTAATCTTATCCAATAAGTCCACACCACAAACATTAAGGCCAGACCCATTGTCCACAAGGTTTTATCTTATAGCACTATCATGGATAATAACCACAATCATACGAGGATCATATTGATTTTGGATCTTAAGAGAAGGTAACTCATCTTGTGGGAATACAATTTGAGCTTTGGATTTGTTTGTAGGATCAATCAAAGCAGACATGCTATTAGGTGTCACTATAGGTAGGACATATAATTTTTTCAAAGCATCTTGTAACATCCCATGATAAGCAGGTGGAGTTTGAAACAAATCCCAAATAGAAATCTTAGCAGGAGTGGCCTTAAGTTGTTCAATGAGATCATAATCCTTGCCAAGATTTGATATACGAGGTTCTTGTGGAAGAATAGGTTGAGAGAGAGGAAGTGAAGTTGGGATAACTGGAGGAGGACTAGGCTACCTATTGTTTCTTATGTTGTAGGTATGAGCAACCATATTATAACTCTCTCCGGTAATTTTCTTAGCATACTCATAAGGGCTCTTAGTAGGATAACCTCCTTGCAGAGTAATAATAGGTTTCTTAGGAGTGCAAAAAGAATCATTAGCATAACCACCTTGAACCACTAAGATAGGATTACGTGGGGAATTGTGAGAAGGACAAGCACCTTGAACTGTGAAGAGGGGTTTAGGAATATCAAAGGCATCCTTAGAAGAATAATGAACAAGATTATTGGAAGAATTGTTAATATTCTCTCCTTGCATTAAAATGTTATCATGGATAAGACCAATTTTAGGAGGGAGACTAAGGGTAGGTGTTGATGTTTTTGGAAAGGTCATATCATCCTCTATCACCAAAGGATCTACATGAGGAATAAAATCTCTAGGAGAAGGATCACAATTACTATTTAAAGTCTCACCTTTAAGAGGGAGCTCTTTGAAAGAGATGTCAACAATCTTACCTTGAACAAGGGTATCCTTATGAGTAGAACCTAGTTGAGGAGAGGGAGATGCTTTGTTTTTTAGAGGGAGAATGATTGATATTCATGGAAGGTGAGATGCTATCAAGGAAGTTATCAATCATGATTTCATCCATTTGGAATATGGTTCTCTCATGGGGTAGATAATAATCAACACCTTCTTCTAATGGTTCATCCCAAATAGTGAGGTCATTAGAAAAGCTATTAGAAATATCTTGCACAAAGATGTCCTTATTGTTATTACCAATTTTGGGAAAAGGGATAACATTGTTCATTAATTCTTTATCTTTATGAAGGAGAGAATCACTACATGTATTAAAATCTTCCTCTTTCATAAAAATGTCTTTAATAGGATCCTTAGGGGAAAGAGAATTAAGGAAATTTATTATGATTTCATCTTCTTTCTCTAAGGAATATTTACAGATAAGACAAACTTTAGGAGAAGGGAAAGCTTTCTCATTAATGCATCATCTCTAGTGGGAATTTTGTTGGAATCAAAAGACGAAATGCCCTCACTAGGAAAAGAAGGGAAAATACCATCTTCTTGCACAAAATGAACCTCATGAGGGGAGTATTCTTTAGGAGGGAGATGAGCATCTTTCACTAAATATTCATGCTTAGGAAGGAGATCTTTGGAATAAGTGCTCTTAACTTCTTGTTGTACTAACATTCCCCCATTGGTAAGACAAAGTTTAGGAGAAGATAAGTCAATGTCCATAAACACCTTTTCACTTAGAGAGGAATTATGTAAGTAAGGTTAGGTAACATTAAGAAAAGTGTTTATGATATCGTCCTCTTCCTCTAAGATAGCTAGATGGGAAGGGCACATTTAAGGAGAATTGTCAAGATCACTCTTCAAATATTAATCCTTAGAACATGGGAGAGTCTTGAAGGGATCGGTAACAACTCTTTTTGGCACTAAAATGTTGTCATAGATAGGAAGAGGTTCTTTAAGAGAGGAAAAAATTGAAACAAGGGAAGCTAACCCATTGTCACATATATGAAATGAATGCATCATGTCAAAAATTTTCCTCTTTCAAATGATAAAATATGAAAAATAGAAGGAAATGTTCAATTTTAACCAATGAAAGCACTCTAAATATTGATTTAGAAAATAAAATTTATGAGTGAAATGTGTTCCAAAATCAGATCTGAAATTAATGATCCAAATTAAGCTATCCACAAGTTCAATTTTGAATTGAAAAATTAGGGTTTTAACAAAATTAACCTCTAAATTTTGAAATTTGCAAGGAATTGAAACTTTTAAATGTAAATTTGAATTTGAAATAGAAAAGATACTCATATCTGAGAACATAAATCAAAATTAAAGAAGGTTGCATTCACGTCGGGTTCACCAAAATGTGGAGGCGGAAAAAGCGAGATCGGGTGACTAAGACCTAATCCTACTTTTGCCAACACATTGGGAATACAATAGAGCCTAGGGAGGTAGATCAATTTGGATACTTCCTTTTAGAAAGAGAGAGCCAAGGATTACCTCTTAGGGTTTCTATTCCTCTTGCTGCAAATGATGAGAAAAACTAGGGTTTGAATGATCAACTAGGCTAGGAGATAAAGAATGAAGCATAAATGAACTCGAAATTGAACAAACTTGCAGATCTGAAATTGAGATACTAAAAGAATGAAAGGGGGAGGATTATGGATGTGAAAATTATTTCACAAATTGAACAAAACTGACCTGGATCAAGAAGCCATGCCATTGTCCTGTTTCTGTAGACAGGACGCTGCAACTGAAAGACTGCAAATCTGATGACCTGAAGCTGCACCCTACTAAAAATCATTGAAAGAAGAGGAAACATGGCACAAAACCACTTTCCAAGGTAGTAACAAGGCACCATGCCCCTTTCCTAGGTAGATTAGGGAAGATCTGAAGATTCTGGGTGGTTCCTGTGCCTTTTGCTGAGCTGAAATTGCCTTCCGGTACCTATTTCTACACTTGCAACTGAAAAGGGAAGGTTTGGGTGGCTATATGGGGTTTTTACTTAGTCAAAACCCTATGTTGGTGATTTCCACCTCCATAAATAGCTGATAATGTATTGAAAATGTGTTTTTGAACCTTATGTGTATGCAAGATCCTAAATGATAAGAAACGAGAGCTACCCTATGCATGAGAGTAAACCCTAAATGTAAATATGAATATAAATAACAATGCTTCAAACCAAATATGATAAATAATATAAATAATGAATGTAAATGTGCAAATTGATGTAAAGAAGCTCATACAAATACATGAAAATAAGATGAAATCATACCACTTCCTAAGGGAGAGATATTGCCACAATATCTCCTATTATTCTTCTATGTCTTCAAGGCTCCTAATTGATGATGAATGCTTGATGAAATGTTGTTGAATGCTATTGAATGTTGTTGAAGACTCCACATAGGATTCTCTTTCACTTTAAAAAAAGGCTCCTTGTGCTCCAAAAATATGCTCTTAGATTCTTAGAAAGATCCATCCATCCCTTCAAATGAATAAAGAGAGCTCTTATGTATGAAACCCTAGATCTTAATTTTGACTTAATTCCACCTTTAGGCCGACCTAGGAATTGAATTTCCCACCAAAATTTTGGGGTTAAGCATTATAATATCATAAAATTGTGCTCGTAAAATTTTGGGAAAAAAAGCTGAGGACTATGGCAGGAATGCACATGGCCCAACCAACTTTTCACCAAATTTTCAGGGTCGTTAGATATGATGATATTAGAGAGAATCCCAAAGTTACAACTGATTTCAAGGTATTTGGATATGTGAAATTGGGCCTTAAAGGTCAAAATAGGAAATAATTAGGGTTTATGATTAAATGATTTATTGGAGGAATAAAATAAAAAGGGGTATAGTTAGGGTAAAGGGCCAAATTTTATAATTTATGAAGTGATGAAATATGAATTTAGATTTAGTTTAATTAATTAATTAAATTCTTAAAGGGAAATTAGAAATGCAAGATGCAAGACACACTAAGGCAGGTGCTAACCTTAGTGTGAAATTATACCACCCTAGCAAGGGTGTACAATTTACGACACTACAATTATGAGATATATGCACATGTTGTATCACTGTTTTGTGGTTGCAAGGTTTGTAGGTACCAGACAATGACTCCACCTGGCTTTATAGGTCTGAGCATGTCTTTAATGTTAGGATAACCGGTGGACAACTGAGAGGGGGGGGGGGGTGAACCATTTGTCAACAAATTATAAAACTTTAAGCACACAAAACCTTTTACTGCAATGCGTAAACCAAATATTGGAATAGAAGATATAACAATTAAGAACAAACATAAATCATAGAACAAATACCATCCATCTGCAACACATAACACCAAGATTAATATGTGGAAAACCTGGTAAAGGGAAAAACTACGGTGGGAAGCTTACTCACAGTTAGATATTACTTCTGCAACAAGTATGTAATTACAATAAGAGGGGTTTGCACATGTAGGAAGGAACACTGCCTAGAGCACACTACTCATCACAAAAGGAGCCTCACTAACTACAAAGAAATCCAGACTGTAATATGGAAAGATGAGTGAATTGCAAGAATAACATCTCCTATGCCTGAGTACAGCTCTAGTTAATCCCAATAGCGGAGGTCTTAAAACCTCTTACATAAACCCAATTCGATCACCTATGATCGACCAAAACCTCTACATATGATTACAACTATATTCGCACATAGATAATCCCATAACCATAATCCCTTGATCTACAAAGAGATCTTACATCATATTTATACCAACCTGGGACCTAAACAATTAGGTCGACCACCTAAAAAATAATACAATAGATCCATTACATAATCCCTCAAACCAATGATAAAATAAGTTGGCCTAAGACCAAAACAACATAAACCAAACAATAAATCCAACCGGTGACGCATCAAGAGCATCAACCAACACGTTACATAAACCAATCCATAAACTGGCAAAATAACATAGACTAGCACATAATAGGTCTGATGCTAAATGCATTACCATCAATCAAATAGAACACAAACATGATAACCATCAACATCCTAATAACCTTCTAGAAGATGCACCAACACCACTTATTGGATTCATCAAAAGATCTTCATCAAAGCGTTGTCGGTAAAACCCTTACCGGTGACCAAAAGGCTTATTGGAACAAATGATAGCATTCAGACCATCAAATCTTGAACCAAATAATGTGATAGCATCAGGAACACATGAATAAACAATCGAAGCCAATTCCACAAGCCAACCCAAAATAGAGATAAATCTCTTGATCAATGTCAGAATCCAACCACTCTACTAGAAGCCGGTACACAACAAAACAACTAGTATTGACATCAATGACAAAACATCAATGCAACACATAATCAATTCCTCTAATTTACCAACAATCTCCTCCTTTGGCATTGATGGAAATACTATATGTGAAAAACATCCAAGTGCCAAGAAATTCGAAACAAGTCTCCCCCAATGGAAGACATCCAACAAAATCTTTAAGATGATATGACAATGAAGTTCTGAACCAAAGACCGAATTCCCCCTGTGAATGATATCTCTGTAAAGCTCTATTTTTGACATATATATCTCCCCCTTTGACATCAATTCCATAGATATGACATAAACATCAAAGAAAAATCATAAAACCTTTGAACCACAAAGTTGAATACTCCCCCTAAGTAGTAGCACCCACAGATCAATCCGGAATGAATGATAGAACTAATAAATGCATACTAGATTAATGCCAATCAACATCACTCAAGTCTCTACCAAAGGGGTAGAGACCCCCAATTTATCTCTAAAGTACTCAAATGATTCCTTAGGCAAAGGTTTAGTGAAGATATCTGCAATCTTCTCTTTAGTGTTCACATAAACTAGTTTGACTTCATTTGCTTCCACCTTCTCCTTCAAAAAATTATACTTAATAGAATTATGCTTAGTCTTAGAATGAAATACCGGATTCTTTAATATGTAAATAGCATCAAAGTTATCATAATGAATAACTACCGGTTCATTACAATAAACCCTTATATCCTTCAAAATTTGCTTCATCCATAAAACTTGTGTATAGTTAGAAGAAGCAACAACATACTTAGCTTCAACAATAGATAAAGAAGTACATGATTGTTTCTTTCTAATCCATGAAACAAGTTTCTTTCCAAGAAAGAATTCTCCATTGGATATGCTCTTCCAGTCATCAACATCTCCAGCCTAGTCAAGATTTGTATATGCATATAGTGTAAATTCATCATTTTTAAGATACCACAAACCATACTTAGTTGTTCCTTGCAAATACCTGAAATCCTTTTCACCGCACTCTCATGATTCTCTCTAGGATCGCTCTAATATCTTGATACAATACAAATTGCATTCATTATATCTGGTCTAGTTTGAGTCAGATATAACAAACCTCCAATCATAGATTTATACCTTGTAGGATTTATCGGAGCTGATAAATCTTTCTTTGTCAATTTCTCACTTGTAACCATAGGGGTACCAACCGATTTAGAATTTTCCATACCAAATTTCTTCAACAACTCTTTGGCATACTTAGTTTGATAGATGAAAATACCTTTATCATTATGATTAATCTACAAAACTAAGAAAAAACCCATCACCCCAATCATAGACATCTCAAATTCATTCTTCATATTTTCAGAGAATTTCATACATAACTTATCTTCACCTCCAAAAATGATATCATCAAAAAATACTTCAACAATCAATATGTCATCATTAGTGATCTTATAATATAACTTACTATTAGCATTACCTTTAGTGAAACCAAGCTTCAAAAGATATTTGTCCAATCTAGCATACCAAGCTCTAGTGGCTTGTTTCAATCCATATAAAGATTTCCTTAGCCTGTGAGCCATGTTTTTGTCATCTAAAAGTGAAAATCCATTAGGTTGCTCAATATAAACTTCCCCTTCAAGTTATCTATTAAAAAATGCACACTTAACATCCATCTGATAAACCTGCAACATAAGCAAGAAATAATCTAACAACTTCAATCCTAGCTACCGGAGCAAAAGCCTCATCATAATCAATCCCTTCCTTCTAAGAATATCCTTTACATACCAATATAGCCTTATTCCTCACAACTTGTTCATCCTCATTTAATTTATTCCTAAGAACTCATCTAGTTCTAATAACATTCTTATTTTTAGGCCAGGGAACTCAGGTCCATGTGTTGTTCTTTTCAATATGATCTAATTCCTCTTCCATGGCTTTTATCCAAGGACCAACATTCATCTTTACAAGATTCAATGACTAATGCTGGTTCAACTTCAGAAATTAAACATACCTCATCAGTTGCCAACCTTCTTCTTGTCATTACTCCTTTGTTCTTATCTTCAATGATCTAATCTTCTGAATGATTTAACCTTACATACTGAGGAGTCTTCTGACTTTCTATTTCCCTTCTCTAATCTTCAGTTACTGTTGAATTTTTTGATAATGCTAGAGTAACTGATTCAATATTCTATTTTAGTACAGCTGCTACCAGTTCACTTATGATCATCTCCACTTCCAATTCTCTCTCATAAGTTCTGATTTGATCTTTGTACAACTCATCCACCTTGATATTAGCACTTTCCACAATTCTCTGCAATATTTTGTCATAACATCTATATGCTTTTCTTTCATTACAATAACCAAGAAATATGTCTTCATCACATCTATGTTCAAACTTTCCAATGGAATCATCTCTTTTAATATATCATTTACTACCAAAGATTCTAAAATACTTAACTGGAGGTGTATGACCAAACCATAACTCATAAGGTGTCTTACCTATGTCTCCTTTGATATGAACTCTATTAAATGTGTATACAACCATGCTCATAGATTCTCTCCAATAGATATGAGGAAGATTAGCTTCCATCATCATAGTTCTAGCTACATCCAAGATAGTTCAATTCTTTCTTTCCACAACACCATTCTGCTGAGGTGTCCGGGGTTCAGACAACTGTCTCCTTATCCCATGCTTCTCACAATAACTGTTAAATTCACTAGATGTGAATTCACCACCTTGATACAACCTTAAGCATTTAATCTTAAATTCTTTCTCTATCTCAACTTTAGCTTTAAAGATCTTAAACTTTTCAAAAGCTTCAGATTTATCCCTTAGAAAAGTGACCCACATCATTCTAGAATAGTCATCAATGATTAGCATAAAATATCTATCACCCTAAAAACTTTTTATTCTAGCAGGACCAAATAAATAAGTATGAATAAGATCAAGAACACCATTAGATTTGTCTTGTATACTCTTATAAGAACTTCTGACCTATTTTTCCATTTGACATTCCTTACATACCGGATTATAGGGCTTCACAATCTTAGGTATATCTCTAACAACCTTAGTTGAACTGATCTTCACAATATAATCAAAATTCACATGACACAACCTCTTATGCCATAGCCAACTCTCATCAATTTGTGCAATCAAACACGTCTTCTCACTAGAGTTAAAATGAAAGATATTACCTTTAGTCTGTGTACTGATTGCAATCTCCAATCTAGACCAGTTAATGATTTTGTATTTTCCATCCTTGAACTATAAATGAAATCCCTTATCTACCAAATTTCTTACACTCAAAATATTATGGCATAAACCTTCAAAAATAAACATTATCAGTGTTATGCTTACCATCTAATGATATAGTTCCTCTTCCTCTGATCATGCATGCTTTGTCATCTCTAAATCTAACTAGTCCACCATCAAATTCTTGCAAAGATTAAAACTTCCTTTTATCTCTAGTCATATGATGTGAATATCCACTGTCTATCACCCATTCATCCTTGTCTTCAATTTTAGAAGTAAGGGCCTTTTCCTCATTTTGAATAACAGGTACCTAAGCATCTTCCTTGAGAGCCAAGAATACCCATTCCTTACCACTACCAGACCCACTAGCCGAATCTTGTGCCAGTTCATCATCAGAATTAGTCACACATTCCTCATCTGCATAGTAACATGATTTGTCTTTGTTTCTTCTATACTTATGCTTATTTTAATAATCATGGTTAGTCCTAAAATATCTTCTAGCTTTCTCTTCAAATCTTGAATTCCTCTCAGGACATCTAGATGCAAAATGACCTATCTTATTACATGCAAAACATTTAAAATGTGATTTTCATTCATACTTACTTCCTGTCAGACCTTTAGGTACTCTTATAGAAAATAGGGCTTGAAGTTGCTCAAAATCTTCATCTTCTTTCTTCATTTCATCCAGTTCCTTCATATATAAATCTTTCCAATCATTCTTGCCGGTTGATGATGTAGGTGCATGAAAAGCAGATTCACTCTTTGCAGCTCCTTGAGGAGAAAATTCTTCAAGCTCAAAAACAAATAATTTTCCAACTAAAGTATCCCTATTAATAGAAGTGTTAGCCATTGTTCTCAACTCATTAATTGCAGTAGCCTTCATCTTGTAAGCTAGTGGCAAATCTCTCAATACTTTAGAAACAATCTTGTCTTCGCTCATAGATCCACCACAAAACTGAATTCCCATAAAAATTGCATTAACTCTTTCCATAAAAGCAGTAATCCTTTCATCTTATTCCATCTTCAGGTTCTCATACCTCACCCAGTAACCATAAAGTTTAGCAATTTTAATAGTAGGGTCACCTTCATTCAGAGTCTCCAACTTATCCCATATAGCCTTCATAGTTGATTGGTTAGTTAATCCCATTATTTGCTGATCAGAAAGTGTGCTCAGGAGTGCTTCTCTTTCTCTACAATAATTTTCAATGTCCTTATCCAAGTTTTCTGGAGGAGGATTCCCAGATGATGGATTATAAGGAGTATAACCTTTCTCCGTGATCTCCCAAATCTCTTTCCCATTACATCTCAAATGAGTCTCCATCAGAATCTTCCATACCCTATAATTTGTCAAATCAAGCTTAGGGGCTTCTCTCCAGAAAATAGATACAATTGAATTATTAGTTCCCATAGGATCTTCCTCAAGTGGTTAAGCTTCTACAAAGAGGACCAAGCTTTGATACCAATTGTTAGGATAACCAATGGACAACTGAGAGGGGGGGGTGAATCAGTTGTCAACAGATTATAAAACTTTAAGAAAACAAAAACTTTTACCAGAATGCATAAACCAAATACCGGAATAGAAGATATAACAATTAAGCACAAAAATAAATAAGAAAATAGTTACCATCCATCCACAACACATAACACCAAAATTTGTATGTGGAAAACCCGGTAAAGGGAAAAACCATGGTGGGAAGCATACCCACAGTCAGATAATACTTTTTCCACAAGTATGTGATAACAATAAGAGGGGCCTACACATGCAGAAAGGCACACTTCCTAGAGCACACTGTTCATCACAAAAGGAGCCTCACTGACTACAAAGAAATCCAGACTACAATCTAGAAAGATGAGTGAATTGCAAGAATAACATCTCCTATCCCCGAGTACAGTTCCAGTTAAGCTCAATACCGGAGGTCTTAAACTTCTTACATAAACCTAATTCAATCACCTATGAGTGACCAAAACCTCTGTATATGATTACAACTTTATTCGCACATAGATAATCCCATAACCATAATTCCTTGATGTACAAAGAGATCTTACATCATATTTATACCAACCTAGGACCTAAACAATTAGGTCGACCACCTAAAAGATAATATAATAGATCCGTTACATAATCCCTCAAACTAATGATAAAACAAGTCGGCCTAAGACCAAAACAGCATAAACCAAACAATAAATCCAACCGGTGACGCATCAGGAGAATCAACGAACACATTACATAAACCAGCCCATAACATAGCAGAATAACATAGAATGACATAGAATAGGTCCGGTGATAAATGCAAGACCACCGATCAATTGGAACATGAACATGATAACCATCAACATCCTGATAACCTTCTAGAAGCCACACCAACACCACTTATCAAATTCATCAAAAGATCTTCATCAAAGCGCTATCAGTAAAATCCATACCGGTGACTAAAAGGCTTACTAGAACAAATGATAGCATCCAGATCATCAAATCCTAAACCAACTGAATGCGATATGCATTAGGAACACATAAATAACCAATCCAAGCCAATTCCACAAGCCAGACCAAACCAGAGACAAATCTCCCAGTCAACATCATAATCCAACCACTCTACCGGCAGCCGGTAGACAATAAAACAACTACTGTTGACATCAATGACAAAACATCAATGCAACTCATAATCAATTCCTTTAATTTGACAAAATTTAATTCCAACGGCTTATGTGGTTTGGAGATGACATGAGTTCCCTTCACATACTATAGGTCTAAGTTGTTCACTGTGAGTCGTCAGTGTCTTGGCATAATTCACCATGTCATTAGTAAGCTTGGTCTTCTTGGTGTTGTGAGTATGTTAGAGATGGTTGATTTATTTGACTGTTTTTAGATTAATTATGCGACTCTTGATGTGTGGTTTTATATTTAAATAATGTCTATTTTAATGTATTTAACTTATTAGTTTTGAGTATTTAATTATTTGGTATTTATATTTATTTGATAATTAATGTTTATTGATTTTATGATTGTTTAATATTTATTTTATATTTATGGTTTAATGTTTATTAGGGTTTGATTATTTAATTGGTATTTATTTATGTAATTTCCTATGGTTTAATATTCATTTGGTATTTAATATTTATTTGGTTCTTTTATTTATTTATGAGCCTTTGGTTTATTTAAATTAATTTCCTCATCTGATTATTTATGTTTATAGCTTATGTATATTTATAAAGTTTGACCTTTATTGAAATTGGGTGTAAAAACACATTTTATATTTACCTTACCTACCCTTTACTCTTATTGGTTGAATTTGAAATGGGAGGTAAAATTATATTATATGTTGGGGTTGGTAAAATATATTCAAAAATCGAATATTTTTATTGGTCGGTATGGAGGCTAGGGTTTTGGTTTATTCCATATTTTTTGTTTTGTTTGCCGAGATGGTTTTAGGGTTGGCTTCTTATGAAAATTCTCTCTGCAAGTTTTCTTGGCTCTTGGATTTGGCTTTGCGTTTGGATTTTGCTGGAGCTTGGTTGATTGGATTGGGAGCTCTTCTTCAACTACATTCCTTTACATAGGTTGCAGGTTGGAGCTCTTGCTCTTTGTATTTTGATTTTAATGGCTTCTTTGTGTTTATTGTGTGTCTGAAAGTGTTTTGGGTTGGGGTTGAAGAAATAATTGCATATTCTATAGTTTTAATATAGTTTTCAAAATAATACTTGGGGGAAAAACCTTATATTATGTGGGTTTCTACATAGTTGCTGGAAAATATATATTTTGGTTTTCTGAGAATGTCATTCATGACTCTGTACGCTTTTTGAGAAATGTTTATTCCTCTCTGTGAATTTATTTGGTTGTTTGGGGTGCTATAGAATCCCCTTTCTAAATGGGACTATCATGTGTGTGTTTTGCTAGGTTGTATGGAGGTTATGTGAGTGTTTATTTTGGTTTTCTGGGTGTTCTACCATGAGAGAAATTTTAATGAATCTTAGATTATACTTGGTTATAGATTATTTCATCTGTACCCATTTATTCTTTTATTCTGGGCGAACTTGTTGGTCCTTGTTTCGTGAAATTTTATTAAGTTTGTGATTTTATATTTTTGCTCAAAGATTTTTGAGTTTTCCGTATATTTTTTTGTAAATATGTTGTTACTATAAAAGTGATGTTTTACTTTACATTTGCGCTGTTCTATGTTTGGACGACCCTACGCAGTGAATGCGCTACCTGTTTGGGTGAAAGCACTATTTTAAAATAAAAGCATTGTTTCGTAATGTAAATTCACTATAGGGTTTAATAAAAGCACTATAGAAATTAACAAATGTGTTGTACTAATTAACAAAAGTGTTGCTTAGCTTGTTTTATGTGTTTTGGTCAGTTTTGCTTATTTTGATTAATTTTTCCGATTGAATTTTTGTACGAGAGGCTTTATTGAGGTCAGCTGATATTTTCTAGAATTGGTTTTGAATAGTTTTTGATGTATTATGATGGTTCTAATGTGTATTTACTTCTCTATGTTATTATGGATGTTTTGGACTTTCTCCATGTTGATGTGCCATGGATTGACGAGTAGATATTGTTGTTGCCGTTTTAGACCAAAAAGTGAGTTGGCCTTGCTATGGTTTTATTTTCCTTAGTGGCAACAATTTTATGGCTTGATATGCCCTTGATTATTGTTAGCCAAGAGGCTCATTTTGTACTACTTCTTGTTGTAGCCACATGTATTTTGTAAATCATTGTATGGATGTGTTTGGCTGCACATGTATGATATGTTTCATATTTTGTTATGATTAGAGACTCTTGTGATTTCTTGTTTCGGGCCATGTTAGGGGGAGTGGGCTTCCTTGTGATGATCGGGGTCATGAGAGATAGGCTTGCATGAGGTTCCTTGTAAGGATGCATGAAGTCTAGACTGCCAGGGCACACTGGGAGTTTACCATGATTTGTAAATAAGTGATAACCTAATTATTAATGGGTTGGGTAGTTAGATTCATTAATAAAGATAATAATTGATGTGAGCCTCATTACTTGATCCTAGGGTGGATATTTTAGGATAAGTATGAGAAGGCCATTGCGATGGCCAATCAGTCTCCATTGGTCTTTCATAGGTTGAGATGGATCCAAATGTCCATTAGCCTTGAGCCTTATGTTGTTATATTTGTTATGTTAGAAAATGGCATGTGATGACACGCCACCCCTACACGTGTTCCCTTGATGATTTATGTTTATGCCTTATTAGTTGTATTTATGTCTAGTTGAATTGTATGCCTCTGGGAGTTTATTCTTGTTAAGTTGTGATTGGTTCTTGCATGAGAGTCCTTGTGTGTGGTTAGTCTTGATTTTTGATGATCCAGTGAGCAGTTGCAGAGAAAAACAGAGAAGATCAGTACATCAGTCACAACGGATCAACTTGAGCCTAACCAGAACTGATTTGTGGCATTACTAGATGCTATTTTCAGTTCATTACTTAGTGTAATCCTTTTTTAATCATCTGTAAGGTAGTGAGACTTCCTCTGAGGTTGTATCCTTCTTTTGTAATTGAGTAGTGAGCTCTAGGCAGTGTGCTTGAATGCAAGTGCATTCTCCTTTTGTAATATTATTTTTCTACTGGCCATAGTAGAATAATATTGTGGGTTCAAATCACACCATTTTTTTTCTATTTTGGGTTTCCAAGTAAAAATATTGGTGTTATGACCTTGCATGGTTATTTGTTCTATGTTGCTGCACTTTACTTTCCTTATTATGTATTTCATGGTTAAAGAATAAAATAAACAAGTTTGAAATTTGCAGAACATTGTTTCACCCCCCTTCTCAGTGTTCATTGATTCCAACAATAATTTTGTAAAAATAATCTTGAATATTTTGAATGTAATAGAAAGATATTCAAATCAGATCTAGTTGGAATTTTTGTGATTTATGAGAGATGAATACTTAATAAAGAGAATTCTTGTTCAATGTTACCAAATAATTTTTACATTCGAGTTAAGCATTTTGTTTGATAATTTTCTATTTGTGTTGAGCTAAATAAAAATAATTTATATATTCATTATTTTCATTTGTCTCCTTAAATATGTGCATTTTCATTTTGAGAGAAGAGATCAAGGGTTTATAAGAAAGTATTAGTATACATTTTCTATATGATTGTTGAATACCTTAGACAACTGAAAGAGGGGGTGAATCAGTTGTCAATTAATTTTTTTAAAAACTAATTCTTGATTACTTAACCATAAACATATATAAGCATGAGAGATCACACACATGAAACATACACATGAAATGTAATTCCCACCAAAATACTCTAGAGAAAATAACTAAACGAACAAATTGAGATAATTTTTTTTTATAAATCTACTAATCCAACATGTACAACTAAGATAATCTACCACATACATAACAAATGCATCATTTTATATATACTAGATCACATAGAACATCTTGAGAATAATCACAGAACACATAACACATGCAAAATTAACATATTAACCATAAGCATATGTAAATATCCATTCATTATTTCCCTAGGGTATATCAACATCACTACTTACTAGCAAAATCTCATTAACACATCCATATCATGAAAATAATAACATTCAACTCATTTAAGTACCACTCATTACTTCTTATCATGAAATTATGAACTACCATTATATATCTCCATATCCCCTTTAACTATCTAGGTTCATTTTTAAGCACCAAATCAAAAGTTCCTATTCCCATATCATTCTATCATCATGAAATTTCCTACATCTTTCTCCCACAAATGGAACTAGATTATTTCCTTAAGATTATATTTTCCCAATGCATCAAGATTACTAACCATAGACATATATGAGATTATGAAAACAAGAGATACTCTACTTTCCAATTAGAAACTCATGCTTATAAACCAAATAAGAATCATATGTTATAACAAGAATGCACAAAGTTTAACATCCAATTCCTTAATCCATCTTAAGATCTCATTCTTATACATAATTAACATTCCTACATCATAAACCATATAATAATACATCATCTTATTTCATTGCAAGATCGTAGTCTTTATATCAATATCATATCCTATCATATAAGAGTACACAATACAAGTACATAGTCTTCTTTACATTTACAATGCCATCATGTATACATTATACAATCTCAATACATAGAAATCAGATTCATGTCCATTGCATAATGAAGAATCATAGAATTCATAGCCACTCAAGCTAGCATCAAATAAGGACATCCCAATGGAAGAAGGAACCAAACCACCCAATTGTGTGGAAACAAATAGGAACCACCCTCTGTGCTAGAGATGACATTGAGTTCCAACTCACACTCAAGACCTAGGTTGACACCTAAAAACTAGGGGAATCAACATGACATCTGCAACACAACAGCCATAACAATGAATCACATCACAAGGCTAATCATAAATCAATGAACTCCCAGAGGCATAATCAATAAATCAAGGCATAAGGATAATGGAAACATGTAGGGAAAGAGTGTTATCGTACATAGTCATCATGTGAACCTAGGAACCTATCCTAGTATCTGTGATAGCCATGTGGAGCCGTCTAAACCTATGAGCAATCAAGGGATTTTGGGCTACTTGGATCATCAATGTGGTCTCAATCATTCTCGGATCAACATAAGCACCCCAGGGACATGAGTTGAGGCCACAAATATATTTTTATCTTATTAAGGTGATTCCTAATTACCCAAACCTACTAATCAATTATTTATGTTATCACTTGCAATTAAACATAAACTCTTCATGTGGTTCCAAGATAGGTCTAGACCCTTTCCTAGCATTCTATTGCTCATGACCTGGTCCTACACATGCAAGAGCCCACTCTCCCAACCATGTACCATAACCTTAGGGTTAAAAATACATCAAATAACATTAAAATATCATCATGAAGGCTCACAAATGACATAGGAACAATCTCAACATCATTGACACAAACTAAAGCACAATATGAAGCATATATCCAAAATGAAAGCACGGGACTTCACCAAAGCAACATATCAATGATCCAAATCATAGAAATGAGTTTAAAATCTAATCCAAAAAAAATTCCAATCCTCAATAGTGAGGCAACAACATCCCACTGGAGCTGACATAAACATCCCTCAACAACGAGGCATTCTAACTCTCACTGGAGCATACAAGAGCAGTAACCTCAACAGTAAGGCACAATTCCTCTTACTAGAGCATAATATCAACATAAATAGATCAAGACGACATCACGATAACCTATAATTAACTCATTAAAATCACAAAATTCCTTTGGTAAATACACAAAATCCGAAAAAGAGACCAACTTGGGTAAAATTACGGAAATTGGCAACTCCAGACAAAATAGCGCAACAAAATCCCAAACTAGAATTCTTGGGAGAAATTTTAGCTCTACCATGCTATCTTTTGAAATTTTGGGGTCTTATTTTGGCATTTTGAGGCCAAACATTAGTGTTTTCAATTCAAAATGCAAAAAACATTAGAAATGAAAAAAACGTGAAATGGAACTTGCCCAGTTTTCATAAGGACACTCAAGTGATCAAAAGACATTCCCATAAGATGTGGGAAAAATAAAATATCATTGGGGAAATAGATAAATAAAACATTGTGATCATATAAAGAGAAAATTACACTAATTCCCCATCGTAACCGCACTCAGATGTGTGCAAAAATTCACCAAACTTACACATAACTTTAGGGAGATGCAATAAAAAAAAGATAGGTACAAAATAGAATTAAAAAGATAGTCCAAAGACATATAACAATCAAACCATATCCAAGACAAACTAAGAAAATATTAGAACTAACGAATCTCAAGAAACAACTCCCGACATAGTCTCAAACACTCAAATCTTGTTGATACACATACATAATCATTAGGAGATACAAATGAGACATAATGAAATCCAAATATCATTCCACAAGTCCCTTAGACTTAAAAAAATCATAGAAAAAGGAGAACAAGGATTCATTAAGGAAAAATGCAAAATATGCATTCTTGACAATACACACCATCTCTAAATGCAATACTTCAAATTCCCTTTTCAATCATCTTTAAATTTCTCCCCAAAATTAAATCAAAACTCAAATATCAAATCCTTTCCCCAAAACAATATCTCAACAATAACAACGCATCCAATCTTTTAGAAATAAAAATTGCAGAGAGAAACAAAGGTCCAAGTTGGAAATCGCAATCCAAGGCAAGAACAATTGACGAAGAGCAATCAAAAAATCGAGCAACTCCAATCCAAAATGCAATCAAATCTCCTAGAAATCCAATCTAATATTCTAAAGCATGTGTGAATAGGAGGTAGATAATATAAAACTATATTATTTACTTATCCCAATCAAAATCAACCAATAGAAATAAGGGGTAGGTAAACTTTACAATATAACCAATTATGCAAATATTAATAATAATGTAATAGTATAAACATAAATGGGATAATAATAAATCAAATCCAAATAGTTAAATAAATAAATAAAAGTTTAATAAATAAAAGCTCATTATTAAATATAACAACAAATCAACAATAAAACACTAATCAATAATTAATTCTTTAATGCATATATATGTTAGTAGTTTTCAAAAAAGAGTTCACATTTCAATATACAAAATGGATTAAAAATAAAAATAAACATAGGAAAAATGTGATTAATTTGTAAAAGGTCGGTGACCATCGCTGGAGGGCAAGAGGCAGTGAGACATTGCAAGGTGACCGGAAGTTGCAGGAACCTGTTAGGGTATTCACCAGTAAGTGGAAGGTACAATGCGACCATTGCAATAATACTAAACCCAAACCGAGAGGTTGAGAGGCGACAAGACCCATGGGGGTGGTAGCAGGAGTTGCAGGTTGGGAGACAATGATAATGGGTGGTGGTGGAGAGACTTGCAACCTCTGCCAAATGGTGGAGATAATAAGTAACAAAGATCGCCCGTTGATTGTGAAAACATGCATTGAGTAACTCGGAGTGATGCGGCGAGCCATGAAACCAGGGTTGCTAGGACCTGGACTTGTGGGACTTAGGAGGGCTTCATGGTAGCTACACAATGGTATATCAGAGAATAGGCGCTCTTTTGATGGATTCTAGTGGTTTCCAGGCAGGCTACAAGATAAGGGGAGAGAAAGAAGATTCCCATGACATCGTTTTGCATGCTGACTAGATTGAACACCACAACCCCCCTTTGAAATTTGCAAGGGGACACCACCATTGTCACATTGTTCTCTATCTGAATCACATGCTAATCCTACTAATCTTCCATCATATGTGACTTGGCAAAATAATACCCAATTGATAAACCCCAAATTTCTTTCAACCCCAAACAATCTTCCAACAAACAACTTGCACCAAGGAGCACCCTTCAAACCAAAATAGATTACACAGAACTGGAGAAACAAAACCCCTTGCATATTTCTTCCCGATCCACTAGCACAAAAATTGGATGCATAAGGTAATGGGCAATGTTTAACTGATACAACTAAAGAGGGTAGCCGAGCTCTAGTATTGCCAAAGATCACAATTGCTGCTGATACTGGAAAATCAGGCAAATCTAAAGGTGTGTATAAGATCATTTTACCGGACCACCTTATTTAGCCTCAAATAGATTTGCTACATGCCACAACCCTCATTGGTAAACTTCATTCTACTATTTCCTTTATGCAACTTTCATTTTGGGCTAAAGAGAATTGGCTGGGCTTGAAGGATATTTTTTTGATGGATAAGCAATCTCTCTTTTTTATTGCCATTTTTGATTCCAAAGAACATAGAAATTGTGTTCATAGATATAAGGGATGGTTTTGTAAGGGTGTTGGTATTATCACTTTGGCATGGGTTCCAAATTTTAGTTTGGATTTAGCTCCCCCCCTTTTCATGTCTTTTTGGATTACTCTCCCGGGGCTCCCGCTTGAATATTGTGATTTAGATATTGTGGAAATTTTGGCTAATCAAATGGGTATTTTTATCAAGCATGTTCTTATCCCATATGAACTTGCCCATTTAACCATCAGGGTATGCTTATTGCTAAAATTCATAAAGCCACTCCCCAAGTCCCTTATAATGACTTCATAGGGAAATGGAATCAAGACATTTGCATATAGGGTACTAGAGATGTTGATGACCGTACAGATAAATTGGGTCATATTTATTCCTAGTGTCAAGGATCAGGTATTGATGTTGTTAGGGTCTGCAAGGATTTTGTGACTGATTTCCATAAATTCTCCTTTTATTAATTTGCTCCATCTCCTCCTTCTACACCGAGTAGGACAACAAGTGTAGTTGACTCAATAGAGAGCTTTGTACCTCTGAATAATGTTGATAATATTGCAAGACCTTTCCAGGGTGTTCAGTTTTAGGTAGTTCCTCCTCTTTCTTTGATTCCTTCTCAATCATTTTTGGGTTTTTTGACTGATGTTTTACTTCCAGCAAAAAAAAGAAGAAATCCCTCCAATTGGAAGAAATCTCCTCAATATCAGGTTGCTATTTCTGGTTCAAGTTCTCTGCAAAAATTTGGGGGTAGATACAAGAAAATATCTTTGAAGATCCACTGCTCTTTAATCCTGGTTGATTGGTTGTATAAGAAAATATTTGCTTCCTCTCTCTTTAGGAAGCCCACTTCTTCTTTTCTGAGTTTAACTTCCGTGGGAACCTCAGATACTCAATCCTAGGAAATCTCTATATCACAGAATGCAAAGGATAACCTGATTCATAGCTTGATGTTTAATTGCCAACCTTTCAATGTGGTTGATCACAGTCTTCCCACTGTTGGATCCTCATCAGACACTCCAAATATTAAATTAGTGGAACATGATATCCTTATCTTTGTTGCATCAAACTTGATAGATGAAATTGCTCTTGAGGAATTTCTAGAAATTTAGGATGTCCCTTCTATTGATGTTATGTCTCTTGCTCTCAATACTTCACCACCCATTTTCACACCCCTATTAGAATCTAGTCATGTCGAACACCTTGTGGCTAAAGATAATTCATATAAGCCCTTTCAACCTCCCACACAACTTGACTTCGATTTTTGTAAACATCTCTCTCTTTCTCAAACAATCTCTTCATCTCCATTGTTATCTAAAACACCTAAAAAAAGAGGTCAAAAGCCAAAGATTCTTAAAATCCAAGAAGAGATCGCAACAGGTATCCAAACTACAATTGTAGATAAGTTTTCACCCCACACAAGACTGAGAAGAACATGTCGTTCTTCTTGGATGCTATGAGGATCATATCTTGGAATGCTAGAGGTTTGAATGCCTCTGACAAGAGGGGACAGATCAAGCAGCAGTTGAATTCCTCCCAAGAAGACATCATTTTATTACAAGAGACAAATCTTTTAGATGAAGCCTCTCAAAATATTTTTAAAAAATGAACTTTATGGGATTTCATACATATTCCTGTAGTAGGGGCTTCCGGTGGTATTCTGACCTTGTGGAATTCTAGGACAATCAAAGCAAAAACTTTGAACCAAGGGACAAATTGGCATCTTATTCTTATTGAACATTTTGATTTATCCTTTGCTCTCTTTAAAATCTATGGTCCAACAGCTCCTCAAGAGAAACATGCTCTTTGGAATACTTTATCTTGTCAGATCCAACAACATGGAGTTTAGAAAATCATCTTAGGAGGTGATTTTAATGCCATCTTGTCTTAGGATGAGAAATAGGGAGGCAATCCTACTGCGTCTAAGGTGATTGAAGACTTTAGATCTTTTGTGTCTGATAACACCCTTTTTGACATTTCACCTTCTAATGGTCAATTTACATGGACAAACCAAAGAACTTCCCTTCAAATTGCAAGTAGATTGGACAGGTTTTTCACTTCATTTGAATGGATCCTTCAGAAATATACTTTCAGCTCTAAAATTCTATCGTTCTGTGGATTTGACCATTTTCCTATCTCATTATGCTTGGATAAACATGAAGCTTCTCATCATAGACCTTTTTTTAAGTTTGAAAGAATGTGGTTTCGACACCCACACTTTCATGCTCTGCTTTGTCAATGGTGGGTAAATGCCCCCTTCTGCAGGGGGAACAAAATGTTTCAACTTTATATGAAAATGCAGTTTGTAAAAGCAAATATCAAAGTCTAGAATAGGGAAGTATTCAAAAATATCTTTGCAGAGAAATCAAATGTAGAGAAAGAATTAAAGGATGTCAATGAATTTATCTTTTCTACTGGGATTAATCCAGAAACGTTCTCAAAGAAGAAGCATTTATAAAGTTACTGGGAAGAATTGTGCTCTAGAGAGGAGTATTGGAGACAAAAATCAAGGGAGTTATGGCTAAAAGAAGGGGACAAAAATACTAAGTTCTTCCAAGCATCCACAAAGATTAAGCAAGCTACATTTACTATCTTTTCTATAAATGCCTCTTCTTCAGGGGTAAAATTAACTAATGAACAAGAAATTAGGGAAGAGGGTGAACTATTCTATAAAAATCTTCTTGCTCCCTCCCTTCCTTTTGTTCCCGAGGAGTCCAGTGTCGAGATATTATTAGATTCCATCTCTTGTCTGATTTCATAGTGTGATAATGATTATCTGATGCAACCTTTCTCTCTTGCTGAATTACAAGAGGTGGTAGTTTTGATGGCTCCTGACAAGTCTCCATGCCCTGATGATTTCACCATACTATTCTTTCAAAAGTGTTGGGACGTTTTAAGCTTTGATCTTTTAATGTCTTTGGAGGAGTCAAGACAAAAATATTTTATTCTCAAGAACTTCAATTTAACCCATCTTGGTCTTATCCCCAAATCCAATAACATCCTATCTTTTACAAACTTTAGGCCTATCTCCTTGTGTAATATAGTGTACAAAATTTTCACAAATGCTATCTGCCTTCGATTAAAATCCTTGATACCTAAAGTAATATCTCTTCAACAAGGAGGTTTTGTTCCTGGTAGGGAAACATCGAAAGGTGCACTTGTGGCCCATGAAGTTTTGCACTCAATTAAATCTTCACAATCCCCTTCTTTCATAGCTAAATTAGACATGTTGAAAGCATATGATAAAGTACATTGGCCTTTTCTTTTGAGAGTGCTTAAAAAGTTTGTCTTTTCTAATAAGTGGTGCAAATGGATAAAAAATTGCCTCTCTGGGGCACATTTTTTAGTTATTGTTAATGGTAATCCTTCTGGTTTTTTTTGAGCCACTCAAGGAGTTCAACAAGGTGACCCACTATCAACTTTTCTCTTCATTATCATGGCAAAAGCTTTTAGCAGATTGGTCAATAAGCAGTTGAGTCTGGGTCTTTGGAAGGGGGTATGCATCCCTAATACCTCAATTTCTATCACTCACACTTTATTTGCACATGATACACTTTTATTTGGTTGTTCCAATATTCAAGAAGCAAGGCATATTAAGAAAAGGTTGGACATATATACTTCTGGATCTAGGTAGAAAATCAGTGCTCATAAATCTAAATTATTCATATTCAATACTTCTAAAATGGTGTCTAACAATATTATCCAAACATTGGGATTTCCAGTGGATTCTCTTCCATCATCATACTTGGGTATCCCTTTCTTTATGGGAGTAGGGAAACCTTCTTTTTGGAATTCTATGATTGACAGATTAAAAAAAAAAAAAAAAATTTATGTGGAAAGCTAGATGGTTATCCCTGTCAGGTAGAATCCTTCATGTCAAAATTGTTTTGGCTATAATTCCAAACTATTACATTTCAGTCCTATAAGCCCTAAAATCTATTGTTTCCCATATCAAGAAAATTATTCAAAATTTTGTTTGGAAAGGTAATCTTTTAGAAGATAAAAAGATCCCACTTGTGTCTCTCAACAAAATGACTTGAGCAAATGTACGTCCGGGATTGGTTTGCACGATCTTTCAAAAAGGAATAAGGCCTTTGGGGGAAAGTTGGTTTGGAATATTTATGTAAAACCACATGCTTTGTGGTGTCAAATTATGCAATAAAATTATTTAGATACTCCTACCCCATCACATATATTTACTATCCTTGATCCTCCATCAGGGTCTTCACTTTGGAACTTCACGATGTCTTCTAGGAATGTGATTACTAGATATTTATCATGGCAAGTACATAATGACAAAGATGTCAACTTTTGGCATGATTCATGGAGTGGTCTCCCCCCTCTTAATCTTGAGGAATCTCTAGTAGATGCGATCCCTATATTTATTTCTGAATAGGGTTCTCACCTTTATGATTACATAGATGATCTTGAGAAGCCTTTAAATCATGTCATTTGGAAGAAGCCAGTTCTACTCCCAATCTCCCCGAGTCAAAAGGTAAAATTTTCTTTGATTCTTAAGACCCACATTATTTTTATCTCTAATGGTTTGGACTAATTGATATGGTTCCCTACGAAGAACGAAAAGTACTCTATCAAGGAAGGGTATAAGGTAATTCATCAGATGTCTGTTCAATCCTATTCACAAAGAGCTTATAATTTCTGTTGGAACAACAATGTTCTTCCCAAGGTAGGGATGTTTTCTTGGCTTGCTCTACACAAGAGAATACTCACCAGTGAGAGACTTGATAAATTGAATATTGCACATCCATTTGCTTGTGTACTTTGTGGTGAGCACATTGAAATGTTAGATCATCTTCTCCTCCAATGTGATTTTTCTCATTATTGTTGGATGTTTGTGCTTGATAAGATTTCCTTTAGCATCCCTCTTCCAAATAATGTATGGGATTTGTTCCAGTCATGGCCAGTCTTATACTCATCCTCTCTGTTTGCATGAATTTGGAAAGTGATCCCATCCATAGTAGTATGGTGACTTTGGTGGGAAAGAAATAAGCATATTTTTAGAAAGAAAACATCTCCTATATTGAAAAATCAGTATCAAAACTGGTTAATGCTCATGTTTCAAATTAGTTCAATTCAAATAGGGAATTTACTTCTTGGGATGGTCAAGTTATTAATTGCTGGAAGGGCATTTCTATTCCTGTATCACCTTGTCTTCCGAGAGTGAGAACTAGTAAAATTGATAGAAATAAAGTGAAATGGTGTCCTCTAGATTCAATGCATTTGAAATTGAATTTTGATGGCTCCTCTAAAGGGAATCTGGGTGATACAGGGATAGGAGTATGCATAAGGGACCACACAGGGTGTGTTTTTGCTTTGAAATCTACTTATATTCCACCAGGTACTAACAAATTTGTAGAGGCATATGCTTTACTTGAAGGGATTCTACTAGTAAAAAAAATGAACATCTCTTATATTCACATTGAAGGTGATTCAGTGATTATTATCAATGCTTGCATAAAGAGAAATATTGACAATTGTCAGATAAGATATTTACTTGAACAAGCATGGACACTTATTGATACATTTGTAAACTTTACCATTTCACATGTGTATAGAGAAGGTAACCGGGTTGCAGATCATTTGGCAAATATGGGAAGTTCCAAGGTGGAACTTAATATGATCGGTCCGAATTGTGATCTCGATTCTTATCCAATCCTTAAGGAAATTTTTTTAGAGGACATGGGTACAAGATAATATTACACATGGCTATGCAGTGGTCTTTTTCATAATGATAAAAATTGGTATGTGAGGTATTATAAGTACACAGTCCCGTGGTTCTACTGTATCTGTATGATGTGAATGGATGTCGATTTGAGCATCTAAGAAGGGTGTTGCATTGCAAGTTGAATAAATGCATAAGTGAGACAGACTGTGGACTACTATGTAAATGTGTGCATCTCTCGTGATGCTTTGGTTTGAACTTCACCTTGTTCAACATATTCCAGAAAGCATTCAATACTTGGGGATGATTTGTGGCACTCGGTATTCTGGACATTATAAGATATATTGCATTTTTTGGCATACTAGAGATTTAAGTTTCACAACCTTTCTATATATTGTAGAGAAAGGATCAAAGTTTTTCTTACTGGTTCTTTTCTTCGGGAGCTCTTTGAATCAACTTTTGCAAAAGAAATATATAAATAAATAAAATATATTAAGTGGCACTGCCACCTTTCTCTTAAAAAAAAATATAAAAAAACATCTTTAAAAAAATAAATAATAAATAAATAAATAACCATTAAACAATAAGTAATTAATAAACCTTAATCTCTTAAAGCCTTTCGCAATTGGGTAAATCAACATAATTTAACTGACATAACAACAAATAATGGTGTTTACACCTGGAATAATAGAAGATTAGGATTTACTCAAATTGCAGAAAGACTGGATAGGTTTATGTTTAAGGGCAACTTAGCCAATTTTCCCTTTAACCTTACGGCTTCAATACTTCCTTCCTTAGGATTTGATCATTTTCCAGTCAGGCTGAGCATAGAAGAAGATGCAATGCCAATCAGATGTCCCTTTAAATTCGAGAAGATGTGGATGCAAGATCCCAAATTCTATGATTTAATTTCAAAATGGTGGGAAGAAGGTGAGTTTCAAGGATCCAAAATGTTCTGTCTCGTAAGCAAATTAAAATATGTAAAAATAATGTTGTTGAAATGGAATAGGGAAGAATTTGGAAATATCTTTGATTCAAAATCTGAACTAGAAAAAGAGATTGCCGACCTCAATGAGCAAGTATTTAAAATAGGACTGGATCAGAATAGTTATATGAAAGAAAAAGAGCTCTTGAAGAAATATGAGGATGTGTTAACAAAGGAAGAGATATTTTGGAAACAGAAATCAAGGGAAAAATGGCTCCAAGATGGGGATAAGAATACAAAATTCTTTCATAATTGTACAAAAGCGAGAAGAAGCACCAACCGTATTTCTAAAATTATTAATGATAGTGGAACCATGCTGGAAAATCCAATAGACATAGCACAAGAAGGATAGAACTACTTTGAAAAAATATTCAGTTCCGTATCTTCACAAACTAGGATTCAATCCCTCTTTCTCAGGAATATTCCCAAGATAATTACAGCTAGCCAGAATAAAATGTTGAATGAAAATTTTTTGGAAACAGAAATCAAAAGAGCCCTATGGCAACTTAATTTAGACAAAGCCCCTGGACCGGATGGTTTCCCAGTGTGTTTTTTCCAAAAGTGCTGGCATATTATTGGATGAGAGGTGGTGGAAGCATTAGAGGCTATTAGAAATTCAGGCAACATATTAAAAGAAATTAATAACACATTTATAGCCTTGATCCCTAAAAAGGAAAACTCTAGTAGATTTGAGGAGTTTAGACTTATATCCTTATGTAATACTATTTATAAAATTTTATCCAAAACATTAGCTAATAGACTTAAACTAATTCTCCCAGACATTATTTCAGAAGAGCAAACAGGCTTTGTCCTGGGCAGATCCATTTTTGATGGGATTATTATTGCTCAAGAAGCCATTCATTCACTACAACAAAATCGCAAATTGGCAATGATGGTAAAATTAGATATCAAGAAGGCTTATGACAGGGTAGACTGGAGATTTCTATGCAAATGCCTTGAATCTTTTGGCTTCTCTAGACAATGGATTAACTTGGTATATGAATGCATATCTACTCCTCATATGTCAATCCTTATAAATGGCTCCCCTATTGGTTTTTTCGAGATATCTAGAGGAATCAGACAGGGGGACCCAATTTCCCCCTTCCTATTTATAATCATGGCTGAGGCTCTTGGTAGATCCATAACGAGGGCAAGAATTGACCAGACACTCAAAGGAATTAAGATATCAGGAGGGGTGGAAGCAATTACCCATCAACAATTTGTGGATGATACAATGCTCCTAGGAAGTGCGAAAAGGAGAGAAGCAATAACTTTCAAATGAATCCTCACAAGGTATGCTTTGGCATCAGGACAGGAGATTAATATAGGTAAGACAAAAATATTCTTTTTTAACACTCTGTGTAACATTGAAGCAGAAATAAGCCAAATTTTGGGATTTTCAAAAGGGAAGCTTCCATGCAAATACTTAGGGATCCCAATAGACAAAGGAAAAAGAAAAAACTTCGCATGGAAGAACATCTTAGAAAAGATGGATCAAAGATTGAGCTTGTGGAAAAATAGATTTTTGTCCTCGGTAGGAAGAACAACGCTACTGAAGGCTATCTTGTTAGCCATACCTATATATCAAATGTCATGTCAACAACTTCCCAAAGGAGCAAGGTTAGACATAATCTGAAAAATGAGAAGCTTCTTCTGGAATGGATCGCCAGGGAAAAAGCAGTTTGCCATGGTTGCTTGGGATAAGATAAGTCAACCAACTAACAAAGTGAGGGTAGGGATCAAAGATTTGGAAAATCAAAATATGGCTCTAGGGGCTAAACTAGTTTGGAAGCTTTTCTCTGAACCTAGTCTAAAATGGGTGAAAATTCTCAAAGAAAAGTATCTTATAAATGATAACCCAGATTGCATCTTTAGAACTGAAAGCCCTCCAAAAGGATCCAAGGTCTGGAATTTTATGCTGGAATGTAGAGGACTAATAAAAAATTCCCTTACTTGGAATCTAGAAAATGGTACGGATGCACTCTTTTGGGAAGACTCATGGGGGGGCTATCCAGCTCTTGAGACTTTAGGGATTAGTGAAAACACCATTAAAACCTATAAGGAGCATAGAGGCATTTATGTAAAAGACTACATAAACCTTCCATAGCATGACCCGACCTTAGGCTGGGAATGGAAATCTTTAGAAGATCTGAACTTACCAATTGGGGATCAGAATACCTTATGGAACAATCTTATCAATAGACACTTGGCATTTCATAATGGGAGTGATAGACTAGTTTGGGCTGGAAATTCCTCTGGAACTTATAGAGTGAAAGAAGGCTATGCCCTTCTAAAAGCGAGACAAAATACATCCAACTCGATAATCCCAATGAACTTATGCTGGAATAGTCTAGGCCTTCCCAAAGCAGGTATGTTTACTTGGGCAGCATCACAAAAAAGAATTCTCACCTCAGACTGGTTCTCCAAACTAGGATTCTTGGGTCCAACTAGATGTCCCCTATGTGAAGAAGAGGAAGAAAAAACAGACCATCTATTATTGAATTGCAAGGTAAGTCAAAAATGTTGGGATTGGCTGGGTATGAGTTTAGGATGGTAGACACCAAGGTCAAACGACATATCCAAATGGTTACAAAGTTGGCAGCCTCCTCATTCAAATGGGGCATATTCACTAATATGGAAAATTACTCTAGCCATACTAATTTGGGAAATATGGAAGGAAAGAAATTGAAGAATTTTTAAAGATAAACACATGACAGTAGAATCTCTAATTAGCAAAATTGAGGCATCGATAGTAGAGAAGGCTAATAATAAATTAAGGAATCTACAAACTAGGAATATTAAGCTCTCAAGATGGGATGAAAAACTTAGATCAAAATGGTTAGGACTTATCATTTCTCAACATATTGGACAGGGAGGGGTGCAAACTTTGAAATTAAGGGAAAACACAAAATGGGAACCGCCACATAAAGGTTGGCATAAACTAAATTTTGATGGAGCCTCATGTGGAAATCCGGGAATGGTAGGCATTGGATGTGTTATACACCAAGATGATGGTAAGATATTGGCTAGTATGCACAGACCTATAGGAGTCACCACTAATAATATGGTAGAAATCCAAGCTCTTAGAGAAGGACTGTTATTAGCAAAGGAGTTAAAATTAAAAAAACTAGAAATTGAAGGGGATTCGGCCCTGATTGTAAATGCAATGAGAACCAAGTCATCCTCAAATTGGAAAATAGAGGTAGAACTGATGAGAGTTCTGGACTTGATCAAATATTTTGAACTAACTAATATTAATCATATATATAGGGAGGGAAACTCAGTGGCTGATAGACTAGCCAATCTTCGGGCAGATGGCCTTTCAAATACAAGTGTTTTATAGTGTTATTGAAGATTAAGCCTGGGATACGTAAGCCCTACAGATAGGTGTCATTCGCAATGAATTATGAATAACTCTCACTTTGTCACTTTTCTTCTACACTCTCTAGGAACCCGATTCCCTCTCTCCTAGGTTTGGATTGTAGTATGGATTATCGCAGCTTTATTTTCTCATTCATAATAGAATTTTAAAGCTTCTTAGGATAGTACCACTTTATATGTTAATATATATTCATATATATGTATGCTCACAACATATATAAGTATACATATATAAGTATATATATTTGCATATGTTTTAGCTATAGTTCCACTATTTTATGTTAATATATATTCATATGTGTGTATAATCAGCATATATAAGTACACATATAAGAATATATATTTACATATGTTCTGTTTGGTCTTGCTCTATTGTTATATATATATATATATATATTGCTATACATGTTATATGTTTATACAGATATTATATCTCAGGAATGCATAATGGCAATCTAAGATTAACTGAGATTTGTAGTTTGGGACTACTCCCCTCATCATTTAAAGTAGTGGACAAAAATGTGGAGTTATTTGAAACAGGGTTCCTTTCCATTACCCGATGGTTTTATGCATCAGACGACGAAGATAAAGAAAGATATTATAAGCCTAAGGCTAGACAAGATATTGATTAATCTTTCATATGTAATATCTGATATTATTAGGAAAGATTTCACCTCAAGGAGGATTGTCTTGTAGATAAGCATTTTAAACAGGCATTTAAGTATAGCAGCACATGCGACTCAGTCATAAATAAATGGTTGACTGTTTAATGATTATTTTTAAGGAAACTGGTGCGAAGAGTTATTTCTAAGTACAAACTCTCTAAAGATAGCATTGGTGAAATCAAAAGGGAGGATATAGTGATAGTTGCAATACGACAAATTCAGAAATCAAAACACACTCACCGTTTAATGAGTTAAATGGGAAACACCAGCAATAAGTTATTTCTTAATTGGAGTTTCCCAAGAAGAGGCTTGACAAATAATTATTACTCAGTGGTATCACAAAAGGTCAGGTTTCACAAAGGCCTAAAAAAGACTACTGATCTTTAGCATTTTAGAAAGTGACATGTTTTGTTCAGAATATTGTATCACATGGATACCATAATCAGGCTTAAAAGTGTCAAAAGGCAGATGGCATTCTGTGGAGAAATCACCAAGAAACGGCTGAAAGAAATTCTTCTCTCTCCACATGAAGTAGTTGTTTATGCAGTAAACTGGTAAATATGCTGAATAGATACATGAAAGCTTTCCTTTTTTGATGATCCATAGGAAATGTCATTATCTCTTAGCAACAAGACTCTGATTTTAGACTTTATTATCTGGGAGAATACTGTAGCCTAGATTATCTCTTACGTTATAATATCTTTGGAATAGGTAAAATAATTTAAGAGAGTAACAGGCTGCAATACCCTCTTAGGGAATATGGTAAATCAGAATTTCCTGTATATAAATGATTTAGATGCTAACATAAATGGAGTTTTGTAGTTGTGTTTGAGTATTCTTGTGCAGATTAAAACAAGTGGTAGGGTCAATAGAGCCAGAGCAAGAAAGAATTATGCGAGGGCATAAGTTCATAGTGGAATTCAATCTTCTATTGTAAAAGCTCAGAATAAAGAATAAAAAAAGGAAGCTTAGACTAAATCCAAGCATTGATTGTAAGCTAGGATGATTTGCTGAATAAATTGTAATACATCCTTGGATGTAACTGGGGATTGAAAAGGCATGTAATGTCGAAGAAGCTGTAAAAACCATGAATGTAACAGGGGCTTGTAAAGGTATAAAATGTAAAATAAATCTGTTTTTCTAATCCAATAGTGGATCTGGGCAAGACCGAAGGTTTTCTTTCCTCCATTCTTTCCTACCAGTGCCCACACCGAATGGAGGTGTAACAAAATTTAAATAAATAAAATTTTTGGCTGTGGCCTTTTACTGATCAAAAAAAAAAAAAAAAAACCAATAAAGGATTAATAAATTATTAAATGAATAAATAATTTAAAACAACCTCAATTAAATAAATATAAAATCTCAACAATAAGTAAATATCAAATAATCAATTAAACACTAAATAAATAGCCAATAAACAATAAGTCAGCTAATTAAATAAATGAAGCTCAATAATCACTAACCAAGCCAATATAAATAAATATTAAATAATCAACCAAATAATAAACAATTAATCACACCATCAAATAAATTAACTATAGTATTAATACTATACTAATTAAATATAAATTACTTATAAATCACATACTCACAACACCTCAAGCAACCCGACATAGGGTCAAACATTGACACAAGACTCTAACCACCAACTTACGCCACAAAAAACCTGACAAGGTGAACAACTAAGCCTAGAGTATAAGAGGGAAACACATGCCATCTCCAATAACTTGCCATTAGAATAGGACATGCTTAGACCTATGAGGGTAGGTGGAGTCGATGTCCGGTACCTAAAAACTTGCATCCACCACTAAACACAATACAACATATATATACGATACATGTACATCATAAATAATCAAGCAAGTGATAGAGAATCACAATGTCATATCTTGCATGTAATGAGTGGTATGCCATCATCTCTAATCACAAAGATACTAGAAGATAGTCACAATCATTAGAAAATCAATTCAAGCATCATTATATTCATGGAATAGGGTTAACATAACCATAATGTAATCAAAATATTGTAAGCAATATGATCCATCATGAATAATGAACACTTATAAATAATCATGTAATATCAAAAATATTATTCTTTGTTATTAATGTGAAAAATGACGCTTTTCAACCATGTCATCAGAGGTCAAGTTCCGCCATCTTGTCCTTTTGTCCACTTAGACCATCCTTGTCAGCTCTAGCCAAAGCATTACCAACTCTATCAATCTATCACCTTCAGGGACAAAGGTGCGATAGAGAGATGTCCATGTAGTGTGCTAGCGTCCCATGAATCTGACAATCTATAAGTGTCCATTTGAGCATTATGCCTACGCCTAGAAGGAATCATAACTCCTTTGTACATGTCCACCGACATCTGAATTCCTTCCTGGGTCTATATCTCTCACTTGGGAAGCATTTGGAAGGATCTTTTGGCAATTTGGTAACTAGTTTTTGCAAGTTGAGCTCTTGGAGTAAACTGGAGACTATCCCATCATAATTGCAACATTACCAAGCATTCCAAGCACACCATTCCAAGTACTTTTGAGCATTCCAATCTTCGTTCATGATAGGGGAGTTATCTTAATCCTCTCTCTTGCATATTTATCAATTTTATTTCAAATTTCACATTACATTGTTATTCTCTTTATCATTTATCTTTCTCGTGCCTCTCTGGGGTTGTCCGTGGAGGTGGAAACACCAAAACGTGGGTTTGACTTAGGCAGGCTCCAAAACACAACCTCCAATATCTTCTCTCTTGCATGTGTGTAAGCACAACTTCTTGAAGAGGAGATTATCTTGCTAGAGGCTTCATAGTGTGGACCAATTGTGAGATTAAGTTCCAATATTGTTTAGCTATTTTATAAGTTCTGTTAGTGCATCCAGAGCTTTCTACTTAGACTCCGTGCTCCACTCGTATAGGATGACAATGCGCCGTGCTGGTGTCCCAAATTTGCGCACTTGTTTCAAGGATAGAGGCTCTGTAGAGATGTCTAGAGATTCTTCTCGGGTGTCTAACGCTTCTTGCATAAATTTGTTATCCCTTGACCCATCTTAGCGCCAATGTGTAGAGGTAATTGTGAGGAAAATTTGTCCTTGAGGATTCATCATCCTTGACATGACCAATTCCCTCCATTACATTTTGGTGAACCCCATGTGAAGTTGAATCTTGTTTGTATCATTCAATTGTTGTTTCATATAGTTGCATTAATCTTTTAATTTTCAAAAGTTTTAAAACTTGAAAAAGTATCTAAAAAAAAAAAAAGAAGAAAGAGAGAAAACCAAACAATAAGAAAAGTTTTTACATTTAGCTCATTTTTGCATTCCTTTTCTTTTAGCATTTGCATTCAAACTTAAAACAATCTCCTTATCTTTTTCAAAACACTTTCTTGGGTGTCGTTGTGTTGTGGTCTTGAACATCGGCTAGCTTGTCTATTAGCTTTACGACTTAGACTGCAATAGGAGATGTAGTAAGGAGGTCGTCTAGGCACATTTTTCCCTCGAATCATTATAGTTGTCCTTTACCCGACACCATGTAGGGTGGACAATCATCCGATCCCAATGAGCTCTTTACCTCTCACAGTTTGAAGTCTATTCGAACTGGGGGGGATTTCTCCTTCTAATTCACAGCCTAAATCTCCTAGGAGTTCTACCCCATCTTCCCCTCCTATGATCGATCATGATTCTGCAATCACCGTAGACTTTGAGAAGATCAATATGTTGGAGTAGAATCTGAGAGACTTTGAGGGTTTCTTGAACATAGAGAACATCCTCCCCTAGGTTGCGAATGTCATAGGTTCCTTGAGAGACATGTTAATCTCTGACAAGAGAGGCCTAAAGATGTTGAGGGATTTTTCCATGATTGCTAAAAGCCATGTGCCCTTGGCTGATGCACCTCCTTGTGGATAATCAATATGATCCTTTTAGCTCCTAGGTTAGTGTTAGCATTCCAAGCCTGGGTGCAGACATGGTGGACTCCACCATATCTAGTGTTAGTACTTCACTAACTCCTTTGGGATATACAAGAATGACTAGTAGTTCAAACTTTGCTGATGCTCAGGTTTCAATAATTAGTGCTAGCACTACATCTTCCAGTAGCATTGGTCCTTCTAGAGGTTCTAGTGGAGGTGGTCATGGATCTAGCCCACCTCCACTTCCTCCGACTTCTAATCCTATCCTGAATACAACCTTACAAAACATGGGGCAGTTGTAGTTGCAGTTGACAAACTTAGCCTCTGTCTCTGGTCAATTATCTATGCTTATGTATTACAGGAAGTGTCCCCTTGACATTACCATCCTGAATACTATCCTTCCAACTGTTGTTGAGTCCCTGAAGTTCAATAGGTTCAATGGTGATGGGGACTTGAATGTGCATATAGACTCCTTCATGACTATGTGTAGTGACTACCATAGTCTAGATTTCATGCTGTTGAAACTATTCTCGCGTTACCTCGAGGGGACAATGTTAGAATGGTATGGCTCCTTACTTGACCATTCTATTCGTACCTTTGATCAACTTATGGATCTTTTCCTGAAATGATTTTAGGCGAATATTGGTAGCAGGGTCACTATCGCTAACCTTGTTCATTGTAAACAGAAGCCTAATGAAAAGATCACTGATTTTATTTCAAGATATCAAGATATCTCGACCAAGATCCCCTTTTCCCTACCATATGGTGATTTGCAGAGGATGTTTGTTGGCAATTCGCAACTGACATTAAGGGAGAAACTATCTCTTAACCAATATCAGAATTTTGTTAACATGTGCTCTGCTCTCACCAATTACTAGCGCACTGTGTCACAATTCAGAGATACTTCTTTGATCCCTCATGGTGAATCCTTTGTAGGCATGACCACAAATGGGTCCGAGAAGAATAAGGCCATTGTTAATGTTGCAGCTATTCCTTGAATGGTTGTTGTGCAACCCCCACAACAAAAGAGAATCCTCACTAAGTTGAATGACTCCTTCTTGAGCATAATTCAACAGTTGTTGAAAGACAACCTTATCACCCTTCCAGAAATCAAACCATTGTCTAATAGTCAGCCTTATCTGCATTAGTATGATGGCTTGAAGTTTTGTCATTATCATTGTGTGCCTAGTCATGACACTGAGCAATGTTATTATCTTTGACATGTTGTCCAAGACCACATCGATAGTAGTGCAATCAAGGTAGATACCCAAAAGCACAAATCAAACAAGTTTTTTTGATAAAACCAACAACAACTTGCATATTTATATTGACATTTTCCCTCTGCATTTGGAAAACTTTATTTCTACTGTAGCTAGGAAACGTGGAAATCATCAAAGCAAGATAAACATTAGCCTAGTTCAATCATGAAAACTAAATTGCAATGACAACAATCCTAAAAACATTCAATGAAAACATGAAAACAAGACATTCAAGATTGAAAACTAAGCAAACCAAATGCAGATGTCTCCTTCATGAGGCTCCATTGTCCTTCTTTCTCCTTCAAATTGCTTTGTTTGTGGATCTCACCTACTAGTGCATAAGCATGATGTGAAAGCAAGTAGACAAGACGAGACGACAACATAAGGGTACTAGAAGCATGATTGATTCGACCAGAGATTTTGATTGAAGAAATTCATCCAATTTATAGATAAATTGGAGAAATGACAAGATTATAATGAAGAGATTTGAAAGGAAATTTCAAATCAAGAATGACAATTATGACAAATTATGACAAATTGACACTTTCTATGCAAGATTGATTGATTGTCAATTATGACAAATTACTATGTCAAAATTGATTGATTGTCAATTATGACAAATTATGACAAATTTGCTATGTCATTCCCATGAAATTAGGAGAAATATAGGAGAAAATTGAAATTAGATGAATTAGAAATTAGGAAATTAGAAATGAGGAAATTAGGAATTAGGAAAATTAGAAAATGAGGAAATTAGGAATTAAGTGAATTAATTAACAATTTTTCATTTATTAATTAATTCACAAAGAGGGAGGAATTAGTTAACCAATTAAATGAACATTTAATTGCGACAAGAAGAATTTGGATAAATAAATAAATAATTTAACCTAGAGGGAGAAATGACAAACAAGGTTAAATGAATAAATCATGAAACCTTGGAAGATGAATTAGAAATGCAAGGATGACAATTAGGTCTTGACAAAAGATAATTGATGCTGATTCGATCATGATTCTGACTAACAAAGGACCAATGTTGACAAACAATTTGATTGATAAATACGCCAATTGACAAGGAACAATGACTAATTGATCCAAATTGACATGAAGGACGACGATCGATGTCAAATTGATCACAAAATGACAAGATTGAAAATGACAACGATTGATGACAAATCGATCACAAAATGACGAGATTGAAAATGTCAATGATCGATGACATATCAATCGCAAGATGACAAGATTGATGACAATTTGATTAGAGGACAAGGATCGATGATGAATCAATCGCAAGATTACAAGATTGAAAAGAGGACAAAACCCTAATTAGGATTGACGATGTCCAAAATGATGACAAATTAACACGCACATTGATGCGATAGCATAAGATCGATCAAAATCATGACTGAAGATTGTTATCGACAAGACCAAAATTGAAAGTGAGGCAAATGAAGAATGCAGAAGAAGGACTCGATGCTTGCAAATGATAAAGACCAAGTACGCAACATAGAAGAAATGTTAATGCAATGCAAAAGCCTAAAATAAGGTAATGCACCAATGTTAAAATACGACTCCGCAAGCATTGACCATTTTTAGACGTCTACATCTACATCAAATCCTTCTTCGCATGATGGTCCATATGTGAACATGGTCACTATTACCCCCATTAGCTGACCTTTGGCCTAGAAGGGGAAGGTATCAGATATGTCCTTATCATTTACCCCTCTGGATTTCTTGTATTGTGGAGAGCCTGCTCCTCTTTATGTCCCTGCCAAGCTGAATGGTTAAAATGTCATGGATGTGATGGTTGACCCATCTAGTGGTTTAGATGTTATCACAAAGGAGACTCTCTTTGTGAACAACTAGTATAGACCAACATATGATGAATGCCACAAAACTTTGAGGATGCATGATGGGTTTTCTATCCACCCCATGGGTAGTATCACCTTGACGGTCCTCATAGGGCCTAAGGTGGTATCCTTTTTGTTCATCATCATTCTCAAATCAGACCTCTTCTGAGTTAAGCTCGACATTCCTTAGCTGATTTCTATGTAAGCAGTCTCCTCAGTTGTGCACAAATGTCTCAAGTTTCTCCATGAGGGCACGATGCATGTCATCCAGGACACTAGATACCAACCCTTGATTAGCCGAGGGGTTTTTTCATTGGACTACTTTTGGCCTACTCCAGTGGGACCCATGCTTCCCCATGGTGATTTAATGTACCACACTTATTATCAACATAAAATGAGGGAGTCAACCCCTACATCTATGCAACCAAGTGTTTCATTGCCACCTCCTGCATCGACCTCTCTTGCATCGATTTTGGTCTTTGAGCAGGTCATGCCTCATGTTTCCTCATCATTGAGGGCTGAGGCTAAGCCTGAACCCTCAAATATACCTCCATGTCCACCTAGGACCACACAGCCTCCAACGGTGTCTGCTATTCCTGTGACTGCACCCAGTGTAGATAAAGGCAAGGCACCCATGCTGTCAAAGCCCATGGCCTGCCCTCCCTTTGAGCTCCCAATTATGGCCGATATTCATCAGCCCTCTTATTATACAAAAAGGGAGTGCTCTTATCATGTCCCTTCATCATAGCCTATGCTGGTACCTTCTATTCCTCTGGCCACTCCTCGAGTGAAATGAGGTCATGTGCCCATTGCTGTGGATGTGGTGCTCTCTAGAATTCACCTCCTATCTCCTTAGTTAGGCCTTCTCCCATCCTTGAAGTAATTCCAGAGGCCTCTCCTATGGAACATGATGCTCCTGAATCCTCTCTAGCTCTGGTTGGTGGTCCTCACCTCTATCTAAATCAGCATGTGCGTGAGCATAAATGCTTTCAATAGGCCCAAGCTAGTGTCTATCTGACACCTAGCATTGTTCCTTCCGAGCCTCTTCCCTCCGTTGCTCCTGTCTCTGCACCTATTTCGGTCTTGCTCCCTACTGCTTCAGGGGATTTTGATCAACCTCCCTCTAAATGGGTGCAGGTTGTCATCACCCCTTCTTTGGAGCTGCCTCTTATCACTTCTTTCCCAGACATACCTCCCTTGTCCCAACCCCTTAACATGGCACATACGCAGGTGGTGCCTAGTGTGACTTTGTCTACCCTGCCTGCTTTCCCATCACTCCAGCATCTAAGTTTTTCTAGGGTCCTTCAGCCTGCTGTGGTTGATAGGAGGCCTAACACTCCTATCTCGTGTAAACGCAAGTTTGTTCAAGGCCTTGTCCCAATGTTCTAACGACCCAAGTCTTTGCAGGTATATTCCTCAGCCCTTCCTCTTCCTCCATCAATGCCTATTGGTTTGCCTATTTCTATTTGTTTTGATCGAGAAGGCCTCACCTTGTCTGGAGTTTGTCACTATCCCTCTTCCAAAGGCCGACAATCCTATTCTTGTTTCATATTCTCCCAGTGAGTCACCTGTTAGACACAATGTGCCACTAAGAGGGAAGGTGAATTAGTGGTTTAAAAACTTTTGGCTTTATCTACCTAATGTGTGAATGTTGGTTATTATCCTAATACCTAGTGTGCTACTGGTAAGATAAATCAAGACAATTCAATGCAAGCATACACAAGGGCACATCCCATACCACCAACATAAACGAAGAAAACCCATGATGGGAAAAACCTCAGTGAGAAATGTTATTGGAGTCTACTGCTCCAATCTAGCCTCACAGTAAATCTCTAATTATAATATTTAGGGCACCAACCCAAGGAGCACCAACCCCTGCACCAAGCTATGACTAAGTGATCTACAAAGTATATCATCAATTACTAAAGTAATAACCTGTTACAAGTGAATCTTTCAACCACTACATATCATCTCTCTACCGATATCACCCCTTCTCTGCCTTACTGGTTCTCTACTCTTCCTCTCACTCTACCTCTCTTTAGCTTTCTACTAGATAGCTATCTTCTTCTCTTTGCTACACTCTTTTGTTGCTGCCTTACCAAATAAATTCTACCAGTTACCTTTCTTCTTCTTTTTCTTTATCGATTATCCTCTTCACTTGATTTTTACTTCAACACCCTCTACTATCTTCCAACTAGCTCTAGCATTGCTGGTTGGCTTCATTGATACTCTCTTGCAGCTTGTTGGTTTCTTTAACCTTACCAATTAAACCACTACTAAAACCTATTATAGATTATCTCCCTTCTACTCGATCTCTATCATCCTCTGCTGATATCACTCTTCATCTACTTCTTTATTTGGTCTTTGGTATTACTTGGAAGCATCTCTCTCTGAAGAATTATCAAATTCTATCTTTGGCCTGCATATTTATGATAAAAAAATTCCTGGCAAAAGCAACATTCAACCTTGGTGCCTTAGGCTTTCTTCCATCAATCTTGTGACTTCTAATACACATTTGCTATGTTTAGCAAACATGACCCTATTCCTCGACCTACTTCTGTCAATCACATTTAGTGATCTCGCAGTTATCTTTACCAAATCTGATCTGTAGTAGAAATGTCTTTCATTGATCATGGAATCACTTAGATCTTCAGTTTACATCAAGCTGCAAACCCTCTGCTACTCCTCTGTTATTGCTGTAGTCAACATTTAATGTTGACCAACCGCTAGCTACCTCATAGACATGACACTTGATTGATCTCTATGAGCTTGCCACTTGAACTCGACATGACACTTAACCGGTCCTTCTTTCCTATCGGTTCTCTAACCCTGCCACTATCTCACACTTTACCAGTTAACCATCACATATACGGTTTGTTGATCTGCCAATGGAGCACCTTAACTAGTCACCATAAATGCCTATCCATAGCATGCTCATTCTCATCAAGTAGGAGCACATCACTTAGCCTCTTTTCTCTCTTACTAGTTCTCATACTTATTGGTAGGCACCTTTATGACACCATGTCATCAACCTTCATCTTTTTCCATCTGAAGAATTTTCATGCTAGTTGCACTCTCTATCTACAGCTGCTCCACTTTGCCTTCTTCATCATCAAACCAAACAATATCTCAACTAGTTTGTCAAGGTGACAAACCCATCACTTCTTTATCTATCTTGGTAGCTCAACATGCCTTCTCTATCAGTCCAGTGCACATCTCTGATCTCATGCACCTAAGGTAGCTTAGTGTTACACCAGTTCATTCGGTGTGAGCCCTCAATCACTTTCCTTTAACCTTTTGTCTTATCTCACAAAATTATGATGCATTCCATGCATAATAGGAGAGAAGCTCCACTTATTGGTGGTAGTGGATCCCTATCATCTGCATCCTACAATGCATTCATGTGGGTTCCCTATTTGTGCAACATATCTTAAAATAGGCACATGTGATCCAATTGGGGCACATTCATTGTCACTCATGTCTTCACATGGTGACTGCATTTCTATCCAATGGGAGTCTTGCTGTTCTGCATCCACATAGCATACTGGTGACTCCATGCGTGTGACTGCATAGCCTCATTTTGATTTGACTGGTTCTCTTCTCAACCGGTTTGCCAAGACGGAAAACCCACCATCTTAACTCTTCCTTTTCTGCCTTATTAGCACAACATGTCTTCTCATGCTGAATTGCTGCACATCTTTGAACATATCCTATTGAGGCTTCCTCATCTTCTACATTAGTCATCTAGTCTATGCATCCAATCACCTACCTTTTCTTACTAAGACTATCTTATCCCTGAGAGTCATGATGCATGGTAAGTAAACTAGGGTAAGCAAGTTATTACCTCTTATTGGTGGGAAGAGATCTATGTCACCTACTGGTATTAATGTGACATCCCTGGGGAGTAGATGCATCTTCAACTTGACATATGACCTGGTAGCTTTTCCATATTCCATCCTTGCTTACTGAAGCAACACATTCTTTGTCACTCTTCTCTTCATCTGATAAAAGTCCTGTTGTATAGCATCCAACTTTTACTAGTGGGCTACACATGCTTCACCTCTGGTGTTGATGTGATTCTTGTAATATTCTGGTTGGCAGCCACTCAATGCCAACACATAACTTACTGGTCATCATACCATACTGGTCTCTAGTGCATTTTTACAACACATGCCAACACTGACTTTTCTGTCGGTGACCTGCAATACTTGGCTGACATCAATGTCACAAATACACTTTAATCTCCCACACCAGTTATGCTATACCGGTTGACATAAATGACAACACAATGCCAACAATATCCCCCTTTGGCATTGATGTCAACACACGTGTAGTATCTAGTATACTACAAATACTTTCTCCCCCTTTGACAACAATGGAAAAGGGTCTTGACAAATGGTAAACTGCAAGATCTCTCTTCCCTTTATGTACTGGTTGCATGTTCCCTCTTTAGCACTAGGCTCTGCAACCTCTCAACTAGCAACACTTGAACCAGAGAACTAATACCAATCTCTTTGACATATTCTCCCCCTGTGTAGGTAACTCACATCTTGTTCACATCTTCCTGTATACCGGTCCACAATACAAAAAAGATGTGAGGCCCTACCTCGACCCATCCTAGCATTTTAGTGATTTTCATGTTGGAACTATTATGGATGCTTTATTTTTGTGCATTATGGATATAGAACTTTATATGATCCCAGGAATTGGATAACATTGGTATATTGATGCTTCATTTCTATGCATTATGGGTATATAATTTTATATGATTCTAGAATAGGATAACATTGAGATGATAAATGTCATTATTTGATTTGCAAGACTTTATTAGGATGCTATAAATATGATGCATATCTTATGAATGGATTAAATTTATGAGGATTATGATAATTGCTTATGTGGATTTGCTTTGATATATGGAAAATTGAATTGTATGATGTCAATTGTATGCAGAGTGATTGATGTGCATTCTTGTTTATGTGTTTAATATTATATGAGACTATTGGAAAGTACTAATGTGTAATTGAGATGCACAGGAAAATTATCCATGTGACTATGGAAACATTATGGAGAATCAAGCCTAGGCCTATGTACATTCGTAAAACCAGGGGTTGTCTATCTGGAGAGACAACACCCCATATGTATTATATTTTATTCGTAAATGTAAGTGTTTGCATGAGTGTAAATTGTATTTATTAAATTTTTTAAATAATTCAAGGGGCAATTTCCGTGTGTGTATTTATGATGTGAAATTATTTTGTAGTGTCACTTGACACACATGTTGTATGTTGTGTTGGCAATTGTCATGTCACCTTTTTGAGAGATTTACTTTTTTTTTAATTGATATATTTCCAAATTATCCTTGAAGGTTCCAAGAAATCTAGGATAGTGAGCCAGAAGGAGGGTCAACTCAGAGTTGACCTGTAGGTTAACTTTAGGTGGACTTTCAAAGGGTTAAACCAGCTCCTAGAGTCAGTTTTGGGGCATTTTTATTGGGCCTCATGAGGTACCTATGGGTGAAGGCCAAATTTGGCCATGTGTCTTTCCCCTAGGGCTTGTTTAACGACCCAAAAAAGAGGTTTTCCCAAGATGGACGAATATCATCTATAGGAGTGCCATCCTTGGTTAGATAACCTTCTTGGTATGTGTCATTCCTCTTCTTGAGGTGCGTTGGTTAGGGAGTGTGTAAGACCTAGGGAAGACCAACCAATGGGAGTCTCTCACTCTATCCAAGAGGTTGGAAGGAGTGAGGGAAGCCTTCTTAGGCTAGAGATTTAGACTTAGTGAGTTAATCACCCACTCTCCATATTTAGAGATTCTTGGCAATTTTGAAGGAAAACTAGTTTTGGAATAGGAATTTTGGCTAAGGGTTGCAGAAAAGATTTGTGGAATTGGGCTGCTCTTCTCCAAGCTATCCCTAGAATACCCTTGTTAGATTTAAGGTTGGTGCACTTCTTACTTGTATGTTAAAATTTGTTTGTAGGAATGCTTGAATGTAAATGTTGTATCCTTCCTTGCATTGTATTTGTGAAAGTTTTTATGTGGTTCTTTTCCCATTTTTGTTATGCATTTTATTGTGTTTTGGTAGTATCCAAGGCCATCTTACCCTTGGGAGGGAAAAATGGTCTTGGGGGTGGAAGGCGTTTGACAGCCTTAGAGTGAGAGGCTCTCATCACGAGAGTGTTCTCAAGGGTTTGCCCATGTGACCCTTGCTGCATAGTTTTGTTTATGCATTCGGGGGTCATAAGGGGAGACAATATGGCATGTATGCCTTGGGGGTCATAAGGATGTGGGGTTAAGATGATTCTTGTTGTGTTCTTGGATGCCATGAGTTGGCTATGATTTACTATCTAGCAGTTCTCCTCAAAGGTACTTGGTCCACTTCCACCCTTGTAAAACATCACATTATGTGATGAAGTTTCAGCTTTGGGATGGGAATATGTTTGTTGAGTTTTTCCCCTTGCTTGTTGTGTTTGCTTGAGTGTAACCCATCTAGGACTTGGTTCTCCAAGCTCGGGGTGGCTTCTAGTAAGCCTAGGCTGGGAGGTGAGCACCCCATGGTCACATCCTTAAGTTTGAATGCAGGTTGCTTGGAAAAGAAAGCTAGGAGTTGCAGATTTTACTTTAGTTGCAGAAAGGGAAAAAAAAAGAATGTAATATTATTTTGTTGAACATAAAAGACGGGAAAGGAAGGAGTTTTTCTATTGTAATGATATTGTAATGATTTAGAAATCTGTAATATTGACTATGCCTTAAGATGTATTTTATTGGTGTAAGGATCAATTAAAATGAATAAAAGAAAGAAGAAAGAATGCATTTGGTTAACTCTGTTTGTATAAATTGCAAAGGAAAGGAAATGTATGGTGTTGTTGTCTATTATTTAAATCTGTCATGTAACTAAATTTTGTCATCTATTATCTCTGTAATTTATATTAAGAAAACAAAAGAGATGCAGAAAGAGAAATGGGAATGTGTTAAGTGTATTTTATTTTCTGGAATATTTAAATGATGCTGTAGTCATATTTATTACTGTCACTTTTATTTCCTGTTTAAACATTGCAGAAATTAATCTAGGAAAAATAATCTAAAAGTTAGTTCCCGTATTATCTGTTTTTAAGGCATTTTAGAAAAAGAGAATGAAAATACATATTTAGCCTTAGACAATGAGAACAAAATAGCTTCACCTTGCTAAGTTATTTTGAAAAGAAAATGGTTATTTTAAATATCTAATATTAGAAATAAATTGAAGCTATGAATTAATATGTTCTTGTTAAAATAAATCATTAAAAAAAAAGCTATATCTATTTTATGTTGTCATTCATGTTGCTTTTTCCTGCATGTTTCTGCTAAATAATTAAAAAAAAAAAGGGAGATCCTAACCCTAGAGTATGGAAGATATATATATATATATATATATATATATATATTTATATATTTAAAAAAAATATATATTGCAAAAAAAAAAAAAAAAAAAAGGGTTTACCGAGTTGCGGCATGGCTGAGCCACTGTGTTTAAACATAGTGGGTGACGGAAGCCGAGCCACTATGGTTAAACATAGTGGACAATGACAAGTCGAGCCACTGTGTTTAAACACAGTGGATGACATGACCAAGCCACCATTGTGTTTAAGCACAGTAGTTGGCACGGGGGCTGCCACTGTGTTTAAACACAGTGGGTGGCATGAGGGTGGCCATTGTGGTTAAACACAGTGGACGCCTCCCTGACCGACCATCATGGTTTCCCCTTTGAACCTCCCTCTGCAGCTCTCTCTCTCAAACTCGCCACTGCCTCACGACCACCAAACCCTGCACACACACACACTAAACACACACACACACAAAAAAAAATAATAAACCCTAACCCAATTTTGGGTTAGGGTAAAAACAATTAAGAAAAAAAAGAAAAGAATGCTTGATGCTAAAAATGCAACCCTAACCCAATTTCGAGTTAGGGTTAGCATTTAAATAACAAAGGTATATTAGAAATGCAACCCTAGCCCATATTCGGGTTAGGGTTTGCATATAATAATATGAGAGGGAATTTGAATTATAGTTTTTAAATTATAACTTTTTAGGGTTTATTTATAAGTTGCAATATAATATTTAATGGGTATAGTTGGCTCATTTTATTAAAGAAACATATATGTATAAATAGGTATAAATTTAGAGTTGTTTATCTTATTGTATATATATATATATATATATATATATATATATATATATATATATATATATATATATATATAAGAGGTTAAGTTGAAAACCTATTTTATTTTATTTTATTAATAAATATTATTGAATGCTTAAGTAATAATTAGACCCCTTTCACTTTTAGCTGAATTTTTAAACTCGGAGAATTAATTTTATATAGTTCTAATATCGCAATTATTGATGCAATTTTATCGAGGATTATTAATAAGGATATTTCATAGATAATTTTTGTATTTAATTAAATGTGGACGTCAAGTTAAATTTAATTTGGGAGAAACTTGTAAATGAGAATTATTAATTATTTTATACGAATTTTTAACCTATGAGGCCAATTTTGGCCAGATTATTTAATCGTCGAAATTTGAAGGTTTAGGGGAAATTAAAATTGGCTATAGTATAAATTAGGTTTATTTGGCAAATAACATTATTAATTTTGAAACCTTATTGGCTAAATATAAATAACGAATTTTGCGTGCACTCGATTAATTAAATTATAGATTTAAGGTATCTGCATCATTATTCAACTAGCTGGAATAATTTAAATGCAAATTAGATATTTAATTTTCCCTTGACTTTAATTAGCGGCAATTTAATTAGGTTAATTAAATTAACTAATTAAATTGTGAGGACGCTCTTAGGGAATGATTAGTCCTCATTAATTAATGTTGCTTTTATGAGTGAGTTAATTAATCCAATGTTAGTTAACAATTCTACTTACATCTTCATTAAGACAAAACTTATTTGATTCCACTTTAAATGTAGATTATTTTGTGAGTTTGTGTTGTTCAAAAAAAAATTTGTTGTTTCATTTTTGCCCAAAAGTTTGGGCATGACAAATGACACTTGATTTCCTCATGTGTCAAGTGTATCAGGTGCCAATCATAAGATATGATTGTGAAATCCCCCTGATTCATAGCCCTCTAGTCTTAATTTTCTGTCAAGTCCTAAACCAGTACCCCAAACTGCACTTTATACTAGTGGAAGTGAGCATCTATACATGCTAATAGTCTTTCACTTCCATGTCATCCATCCCATCTTTGTTACATAAACATACCTGACCACAATGCCAGGTTCACATTGACTCCATGTCAACTCTCACACCTGTTGACATCATGAAGTCACATACACCTTGGATTGGCTATAGGTCCAACATACTATCATTTAGGACAACTTTTGATATCATCAGAGACATAAATTCATCTGTTGAGGTCACTAGAGCCACTGCAACACAATCAGAACATATTGACCCACATATTCTTCAATACTGGCAACTGTCCCTACTGGCCACATACTCCACCCACCGGTTTACTATACCAATTTAATCTCTACCAGTATACTTTTTCCACTGGCTCTCCTTCGGGTGTCACATCCCATTCTGACACTTGCAACAATGATCCATCTCACCCTTGTGAATGTGTAGCCAAGATATCAATTGCACACATTCTTTTATCTCAGCTTTTTCATCATGCAGGTGACTACCCATCCTTTCCTTTGTCCTTTTCAACATATGGGGGTGAATGTCTGATCAACATATAGCTCCCCCTAAGGATCTACATCTCCTTTAAACTTAAGGAGATATCACCTATGGATTTGAGTGCACAATGTCGGTACATGGTCATTTTCTCTTCCTTTTTCCTCCATACCTGCTTGGACCCCCTCCTCTTCTCATTTGTAGCCTTTGGATCAGGTCTCATCTTTTGCTGATAGGTCTTTTCTTTACTAGGTTCTATAGTATGAAAGGATACATTGCCATAGAAACATACTGCACTCATCCCAACTGGATGATTAGAAGACCTTCTATCAGACCAGTTTGATCTTCTTCTCAGGGTCTTGTAGCTCGCTATCAGTTTCAACTGACTTCTTGATCTTGCAGGAGCATCTCTCCTTTGGGAATAGGTGCTATGGCAACTGCCATGTGTATGAAACATTTTCATCCTGCACACATTACTTCTATGGCCAGATCCATTGGAGTTATAACATATATAATTTATATTTCTTGAGGTAACAAATGGACTCTGGTTAGCATAACTGGGAGTGGGCTTATGCAATTTTCTACATTATGGTGTTCCATGGTCAAATGCATTACATCTTCTACAAACTTAATTGCTATTCCTACGAAGAACACTTTTTCTATTCCTAGACATCTTTTTGTATTCCTCTTCTGTATGGCCATATCTTTTACAACAATAATAGTAACTGGAGAATGGAGACATATTACTTACAAATTTATTTTTCCAAACATGAGGTGATCTGACTAGTTTGGCTTCTCCACTTCTACTTCTCCAGGGTGCTGGATCTCTTTGTCTTCCACCGGTGGGGAATCTCTTAGGTTGCTTTCTTGCATTCTTGTTTCCAATGAGCCCATCCTCTCTCACCTTTCCCTTTCCTTTAGGATATGTATTGTTTCTTTTTGCTGCACTGACCTTCATTTTTATCCTCAAGTCCTCATCGGTTGTAGCTAGGTGATGCAGAGAGTCTTGGAGCTTTGTTTGTTACACCTTCTTGAGTGACTTGACCTACTCAACCCTTCAACTACTCAAGTCCTTCCTATTGCACTTGGAAGGGGTTATTCGAATGGGACCTCCAAGGTTTGAACCTTCTTGAATTTCCTCCTAGGTATAACCAATAGTTTTTAGTCAATCAACTCCACCACTTGAGGTTGCCACCTCAGCTACTCACACACTCCTCTCCTGGGCTCCCAACCACTCTTGCAAGGATCTTAACACACAATCTCTTCCTATGGTTTCCCAAAGCATCAACAAGGCATCTTAATGTGTTTTGAGGTTTAAGACTCACCAAATTCACCACCTTGGCTTCTTAACCCTTCTAGGTCTCTACCGACACCTAAATAGGCATAATTGCATTAGCCCTCCCTAGGCCATTTTAGGGGTTTAATTTTAAAAAATAAAAAACACTCCTAGAAATAAATCATGGATTTGAGTACCCTTTTAGAAGTTATAGAAAATTATGGAAAAGTGCATCTGGGTTATCTGTACAAGTGGGGTTTCCAATGCTGCATTATTTTGAAGGGTTTTAGGCCTAGTTGGTGACTTGGCAAGATGGGTCTAAAAATATTCACTAGTCAAATCTCCCACTCCAAAAAATTTGGCAAACTTCAAGGGAACTCAAAGTTCCTTCCATTCATGTGCCACTTGGACCTGCACCAATCTCCATGTGCTCACAAATCACATTTTTCTTGTTGTTCCAACTCACCTACTCCCAATAGTGAGCCTAGGGCTTCATTATTTCTCCTCCTCCTGGACCTACAACACCACACACCCTATTCCTAAGCTATGTATAGAACCTAACCTATAATTGTTAGTGATTTCAATAGGTGCCATCAAATAATGCCTAGGTCAGAGCCATTTCTTGCTCTTAAACCCTACTTATAAGGGTTTTGCTCCTAGTTGCAAAGAATAAAAGAAATATCTACAACTTGAATCAATCAAACCTGCAAATCAACCTTTATGAAAGTAAATACAATGAACATTCAAATATGGCAATGAGTTTACACCATCTAGTCTGTACTGGATGGTACAAACAAGGAAAACAAGACAAAATTATAAAGAATTGGTGGAAACAAGGTTGATTCACAAACCAAAAACTTGCTCTTGCATTTCCAATCCTCCAAATCATACAATGAAGTTAAATTTGGCTTATATCCACTTGTTTCAGTCAGTTCAACCAACTTCCAATGCCTAAAACAAAAAATGCAACTTTTGCAAGAAATTGCAAAATGTTGCTCAACAACTTTTGACAACTTTTTGCTCCAGGATGCAATTTTTCCATTCTAATGTTTTATAAGACTCTTGAAGGTCTTAAAAAACCCTAGAAGACCTAAAAACAACTCAATTGACTCCTAATACATAAATACATTCATCTAGAGTATTTTTCCTGTGAACTACCTAAGCATCTCACTTCTCAGGCTAACAACATCTTGCGCACAATTGACTCAAACCAAAATTTGGACAACTCAACCATGGCTCTACTAAGTCCTCAATGGTTGGTCCATTATCACATCACAAATTTAACACACAAACTTAAAAGAAAACAAAGCTTTCATTCTTGGAGTGCTAGGTGCCCTGCACCACTAGGTCAACCTTCTTTCTTGGTTCACTTCATACTGTGAAGGTCTGGCCCTTGTTAACTCCATTAGAGGAGACAAACTAAATACCCTTGTGAGAGAAATCCTTACTTATGGAGCATTCATAGACACAACATATCCTAATCCTCCGGTATCCTTGGTGTGTTTTTATTTACTCAACATTTTGTCCAAGGCCTCAATGCTGCCATCATACCAAATCCTTACCTTGAGCTTATTTTGATACTTCTCAAGGTCTTTCCTGATGCTCTCCATTTCTCCTTTTAGGTCCTGACATTCTTCATCCTTTTTCTCCACTTTTAGCTGGAGATCCTCACACGTTCTCTCCTTAGCATCAAATATTGATTGCAATTCACCAGTCAATCCTTTTGCCTCTTCTAGTTGAGATGTCAATATGCAGATATTATTATTTGATTCTTCAAGGCATATTCTCAACCGACTGCATTCTTCATGAACTAAATCTTTGTACCTTTTAAATTCCTTTCTAACATTTTGCAGCTCTTCTAGTGTACTTACTAGTTCACATTCAAGATCAACTGTAACTTCATCTTGATCATCACTCCCAAACACATCTTGGCGATAAGAGTGATCTATATGATTACTCTCTGATGTGTGCCTCTCATCTTCTAATTCTTGAGCCATAAAGAGGTGAGTTTCCTCTTCATAGTTTCTACTGCTGCTAACAGATTTACCTTCATCATCTACAAACACATATGCTTCATTCATTTTCTTGTTTCCACGAACTGGTTCTACAGTGCAAGGTTCATTGCCATAAAGTTTCTTCAGTCTATCCCATAGGCTTTTAGTAGATATGCATATGTCCACCTATGAGGAGACATCACCAGACAGCCCACTGAGTATGGTCTCCATAGATTCATCATTACATTTGTTTCTCCTTTCTTCTTCAGGATCAGTGGAAGGACTGAATTTACCAGGGCATCCATTTACTATTGATATCCACACATCAAACCCTAGGAAGGATAAGTAGACTTCCATTTTGTGACTCCATATGGAGTAATTTGATCCATCAAATACCGGAGCCAAGATTGACACTGAACAGACCATTGTGTCCTAATACCAAAATCTACCCAAGCTAGAGAAAGCTTATCAACCTGGAACCTACACTCTGATACCGATTGTTAAACACAATGTGCCATAGAGAGGGGGGGTGAATCAGTGGTTTATAAACTTTTCCCTTTATCTTCCCAATGTGTGAATACCAATTATCATCCTAATACCTAGTGTACCTATTGGTAGGATAGAACAAGATAATGCAATGCAAGAATACACAAGGGAACATCCCATAACACCAGCATATATGAGGAAAACCCAAGATGGGAAAAAACTCAGTGAGAAATGCTACTAGATTCTACTAATCCAATCTAGCCTCATAGTAAATCTTTGATTACAATATTTAGGGCACCAACCCAAGGAGCACCAACCCCTAATTTAGGGCACCAACCTAAGGAGCACCAACCCCTACACTGAGCTACAACTTAGTAATCTACAAAGTATATCATCAATTACTAAAGCAATAACCTTTTACAAGTGAATCTTGAAACCACTAAATATAATATCTCTATAGGTATCACCCCTTCTCCACCTTACTAGTTCTCTACTCTTCCTATCACTCTGCCTCTCTTTAGCTTTCTGCTAGATCACTATCTTCTGCTCTCTGATATACTCTTCCGCTACTGCCTTACTAGATCAATTTTACTAGTTACCTTTCTTCTACTTTTTCTCTATCGAATCTCCTCTTCACTTGCTCTGCACTTCAACACCCTCTACTATCTTCCAGCTAGTTCTAGCATTGTTGGTTGGCTTCACTAATACTCTCTTGCAACTTGCTGGTTGCTTTAACCTTACTGGTTAAACCTATGCTAAAACCTATTATAGGTTATCTCCCTTCTACTTGATCTCTATCATCCTCTGCCAATATCACTTTTCATCTACTTCTCTATTTGGCCTTTGCCATTACTTGGCAGCATGTCTATCTGAGGCATCATCAAATTCTATCTTTGGCCTGCATATTTATGATCAGACATTACAGCCAAAAGAAACATTCAACCTTGGCACCTTAGGGTTTCTTCCATTGATCACGAGGTACATCGAATCCAATCAAATCTCCTTCCAGAGATTGACCACCTGCAATGGATGAGTCAACCACCGTCAATCTTGCGGCTTCCAATACATGTTTGCTATGTTTAGCAAACACAACTTTGTTTTTCAACCTACTTTTCTCAATCACATTTAGTGATCTTGTAGTTGCTTTTACCAAATCTGATCTGTAGTAGAAATGCCTTTCATCGATCATGGCATCACTCAGATCTTTGGTTTAAATCGAGCCACAAACCCTCTTCTACTCTTTCATGATTGTCCCAGTCAACATTTAATGTCAACCAACCGCTAGCTACCTCACAGACATGACACTTTAGCAACCTCTATGAGCTTGCCACTTCAACTCCACGTGGCATCCTTGTCGACATCCACCTCAACAAAGATCTCTGTGTCAGCTAGACTCGATCATCGACAATTAACACATAACTGGTCCTTTTTTCCTATCGGTTCTCTAACCCTGTCGGTATCTCACACTTTACTAGTTAACCATCATGTTTGTACTTTTCTGATCTACCGGTGGAGCACCTTAACTAGTCACTAGACATGCCTATCCATAGCATGCTCATTCTCATCAAGTAGGAGCAAATCACTTAGCCTCTTTTCTCTCTTATCGGTTCTCATACTTATCGGTAGGCACCTTGATGACAATACATCATCAACCTTTAGCTATTTCTATTTAAGGCATCTGCATGCCAATTGCACTCTTTAGCTATAGTTGCTCCACTTTGCCTTCTTCATCATCAGATCAGATCATATCTCAACTAGTTTGTCAAGGTGACAAACCCATCACTTCTTTATCTATCTCAGCAACTCAACATATCTTCTCTGTCCATCCAGTGCCTATCCCTGATCTCATGCACCTAAGGTAGCTTAGTATTTCACCATTTCATTTGGTGTGAGCCTTCAATCACCTGCCTTTAACCTTTTGTCTTATCTCACAAAACTATTATTCATTCCATGCATAATAGGAGATAAGATCCACTTACTGGTGGTGGCGGATCCATGTCATCTGCATCCAGCAATGCACTCATGTGGCTTCTCTATTTATGCAACATATCTTTAAACAAACACATGTGATCCAATTGGGGCACATTCATTGTTAGTCATCTCTTCACATGGTGATTGCATTTCTATCCGGGGGGAGTCATACTATTCTACATCCACACAGTATACCGGTGATGCCATGTGTGCAACTACAAATCCTAATTTTCATTTGATTGGTTCTCTTCTCAATCAGTTTGCCAAGACGGAAAACCCACCATCTTAACTCTTCCTTTTCTGCCTTGGTAGCACAACATGTCTTCTCATGATGAACCAATGCACATCTCTGAACGTATCATATGGAGGCTTCCTCATCTTCTACATTAGTCATCTGGTCTATGCATCCAATCACCTGCCTTTTCTTACTCAGACTATCTTATCCTAAAGAGTCATGATGTATGCCAAGTAAACTGGGATAAGCAAGGTATTACCACTTACTGGTGGGAAGAGATCTATGTCACTTTCTGGTATTAATGTGACATCTCTGATGAGTAAATGCAACCTCAACTTGACACATGACCTGTTAGCTTTTCCATATGCCATCCTTTCTTAATGAAGCAACACATTCTCTATCACTCTTCTCTTCATCAGATGGAAGTCTTATTGTATAACATCCAACTCTTACCAGTGGCCTACACATGCTTCACCTCTGGTGTTGATGTGATTCTTGTAACATTTCAGTTGGCAGCCACTCAATGCCAACACATAACTTATCGGTCATCATACCATACCGGTCTCTAGTGCATGTCTACAACACAGGCCAACACTAATTTATGTGTCGGTGACCTGCAATACTTGGTTGACATCAATGTCACAAATACACTTCAATCTCCCACACTGCTTATGCTATACCAGTTGATATCAATGACAACACAATGCCAACATCCCCTACTTCCTCCATGGAGCCCTACATGTTTAGCTCCTTGGAGGACATCTTGACCTTGTCTATGATCTTCACACGATCATTGATCCTTGCCTCCTTTGAGCCTATAGATGAAGATGTTGCTGCTGCTTCATCTCTTGCTCTTGCTATAGGTACAATGCCCGGTGTGGCCCTTGTAGTAGTCCCTCTTTGAGCTCTCCCCCTTCTCCCTATGACCTAGATTGGGAGGAGGAGGCTCATCTTGTGGATCATGATCTCCTACAGTACAATCATTAGGACTTTTTGTTTTCATCTACATCTACTTTTATGTGTGTGATTGTGTTCCCCCATGCTTTCTTTATCTATTTTTTCCCTTCGGGTAGACCCAGGTCACTCTATAGGTACTTTGATATGTGAGATTGATTGTTTTTATATTTTGTTCTCTCCTGAATGACCCGAGTTACTCCGTAGGTGCTTAAATACAGGGGATTTTTTATTGTAGACATTCCTCTATTGTTGGCATTCTACACTCACATGAGAATGGTTGATGTTGTCATTGATGGAAACCAACCGGTAATAGGATTCTATAGGTTCATTGGCAATGCAGACATCATCTATCGACACTGGCAGACACAACAAGTTCATTCATCGACATCTAGCTTACACTGGCAATGAAGCATACCAGCACTCAAGCCGACATGAGACAAGTTTTGTTCATGTGAATTATATTGTAATGTAATTAATTATTTGTAAGCCAACATGAGGTATTGTAAAAGATCATATATGTATGAGATCTTATAGGTCATTTTGATATGGGATAGTGTGATACAATGAGAATAGTAAATGAAATGTATAGGTGATTTTGTAATAAGGAAAATAGATTATGAGAGCGAATATCTGTGTATGCATTATTAATGTAATCATCTTATGAGTGAATAAGGAGCATAGCAAAGTGAATTTCATTCACGGGCAAGGTATTTGGTTATGGTTTCTGACAGAGCTTAAAACAATACTAAATCAAGCATTGCAGATGCTATTTTAAGTAGTACATTGTCTTGGATTTAATTATCCATTTTGTAGTTAGTGAGACTCTTTCATTAAGCAGTGAGCTCTAGGCTATTGGCCTTCCTAAATGTGCAGGCCCCTATTGTAAGTAATATTTATTCATATTGGCTAATGAGTAAATATTATGGGTCACAAATCCCATCGAGGTTTTTCCCTTACTGGGTTTCCTCGCCAAAACATCTTGTGTTATGGTGTGCATTTATGTTGTCTTCGTTATTTCTCTTTGTTGCATTATTACTTGTTTACCGGTACATTAATTTGGGTTGCAAAGTTATAAATAAGTTCAAATGTTCCACTAACTGGTTAGACACTAGTTCACCACCCCCCTCAGTGTCTATGGGACTGTCATTGCATCTAACAATTGGTATCAAAGCCTGGTCCTCTATTTGCGAAAGCCTAATAACTTGAGGAAAATTTTGAAACCAGTACCGATGGAGAGTTTGAGAAAATAGTTGGAAGGAGCTCTTGAAGATTTTGATGCAAAAAAATTGAAGAATATCAAACTTGAAGATGATCTGAGGATTGCCCAAGAATTCATTAAAGGACTTTAGGAGAACTTGGTTATTGCACAAAACAAGAGGAAGGAACTTCATGAACAAATGTAGAAACAGGATGATGAAAGGGAAACTCTTAGGGATATTGTAGAGAAGCTGAGACAAGAGAATAGTAACATGAGGAATGAAATGCAAGATTTAACCATGAGGCTATGTAAGGATATTTAAGATAGGAAGAAGAATGAAGAAGACTTGACTAGGAGATTTAATGATGGAGGTAATGAAAATCTGAGACTTTGTTATGAAAATGATATGCTAAAGATAGATCTCATTCACATGCAACATGATAAAGATGAGCTTATGAGACAAGTTGGCATTCTGGAAAATGAGTTGGTCACTGCAAATGAATACAAAGAAAAATTCAAGAAAAGTTCAGAAAGACTTGATGATATGATGAAAAGACAGATATCCGATGGAGATACAATTGGACTTGGATTTGAACATGGAGAAAGTTTTGGGATTGCAAACAACCAAGATCACAACAAACTGATAAGACAACCTAATGCTTATAAATTTAATGGGAAATATTTTAATTGCAACAAATTTGGTCATAGAGAAAATCAGTGCAGATTTAGAAATAAAATTTACCCACCGATCAATTTTCCAAATGCAATAAAGTTGGTCATAACTCATACAATTGTAGGATGAATGTGAAATGCTATGTTTGTGGTAGATTTGGATATTTATCTAATCAATACAGAACACAAACCGATCAAGGATATGGAAAAGATATTCAGAGGAATAATGTAACTTGTTATGCATGTAACAAGATTGGACATATTGCAAAATTTTGTAGAAGCAAGACTATACCATAGAACAATAAAGGATCTAATGAGAAGGGAAAAGAAAAAATAAATGAAATAAAGCAAGAATTTTTTTAAAAATGGATTAAGAAGAGAGATCAGAGAGTTGATGAATCTGTCTCTACACTGGTAGAAAAGAGTAACCCTCCACTAGTAGGAGATTCTTCATCTAACTAAGGAATAATCCTTAGGGGTATGGCAAAAAACTGAAAATCATGCATTCTACCCTTAGTTGATGGTAATAAGTTATATTTCTTCTTTACCAGAAGATATGTTAAGATTTCACTTCACCGGCAAGCATTTAATGTGATTGTTGAAGAATTTTTGATTATAAAACACCAGAAAACCCTCATTTCAATTCACCAAGCATCCAAGAATTCGAAGAGCTCAAAGAGAGAAAAAAGGCATTCTAATTACAAAGCAGCAAGGTGTTTTCAGACATTCAAGGATTTCAAGTTAAAAGGTATTTATCTTTCAAAATGGCATCTTCATCTTCTACACCTGAATTTATTGCAAATCCTACTGTGGTAGAAAATATTAAGCGCTCTAGACCCATGTTTAAAATCATTTTGGAGATTGCTAAGAAAGATGATTCCATCGGAGCCTTTTCTAAGATTCCAAAGGGAGTTTCTTTTGCCGAAGACCCGAGGATTTATATCCATTGCAACATAGAGAATTTAGGGTCTGATGACTTGAGGAACATGTACAAAGATGTTATAACTGATGAACAAGATTTAGTCAAGCTGGAGCATAAGATTGTCAAGAACTTAGGATTTAGTGAAATCTTGAACATTCCTGAATTTCCGCATGAAATAGTTCATCTTGTACTAAGAAGAGTTCATGGGGAGTTTATGTGGCTAGATTCTATTTTTAAAATCACTAAGGAGGCAATCAAGGTTGTTACTGGTTTACCCTCAACTCATATTAGGCCTGACAAAAGGAAGAAGATACCAAACAAGGGTGTTATGGACCTAACCGGAGCTACATCTGACAACATATCTCTTAGGGTTAGTGATATCAATGATGCAAATGTGAAATATGTGAGCATGGTATTTGGATACAGAGTTACACATGCAAATATATTAAATTATGTTTCTAGCTTGTGTATACATAGTTCATATAAAAGGGTTAAGAACAATGCTAAAATTGACATCTGTGAGTGGCTTAAGGATGAACTTCTAGATAACTTGAAAAAGATTAAGGGTGATAAGAAGGGAACATTCTATTTTGGGAATCTACTTGTGTGTTTAATGCTTTACTTCACAAAGGAGATACCCGACATTGGTCATAAGGACTTTGCATATGACATCTTGATAGGTAGACGGATCATGGAAGCTATTACCGACATTGGTGCTAACAATGATAACTTTGTAGCAGACTACTTTAAAAACTTCCAAACCAAAATGAAGGCTAGAGAAAGGATTCCACAGAGCATTGTGGATAAGTATGACAAGAAAATATGTTTTGTAATAAAAAGAGATGAAACATGGATGGAATTTGTTACTCCTAGAACTATTTGGATAACAAAGATGGGATATGAAGTTGATCTGAATATTCTTGAGGCTTATGCTAAGACACTTCTTGATGCACCTAGGGAACCTTCTAAAGAAATTTTTGGCAATGCTGACACTATTGAGAGTGTTGTTTTGATGCAAAAGTAGAGAAAAAGAAGAGAAAAATTCATCAAAGTTGCATAAAAAATGGCTAAAGAAGTTAAAGAAAATGTGATGAACTTAAGTGGTATTTCTGCTAGTGAATTGGAAGGATTGGAACCAGTAGCTCATGTTTCACCAGTTGTCACTTCTTCTGATACAGATGATGATAAGGCAGAAGAGTTCAAAAGAGTTGAAAGGAAGAAGAGGAAACCTTCACCGGTACCTTCTCCTTCTCCTAAAAGGACAAGAACATTAAGGAAGAAGCAACAGGTTGTGAGAGAGCCTAAGAAGAAATTAACTCCAAAGAAGAAACAATAACTTAAGGCACCGGATACCGTTACACCAGAGGAATTGATCAATGAAATAACACAAGAAGGTAATATTAGTAATGTGAATAAATTTTATCATTCTTTAAAGGATTCTGACAAGGAGACAATAGAGGAAAGCATTACTTTGCATCTTGACATCTACAAGAAAGTTTTGATTGAGATTGTAGATGATCTACCAAATGACTTATACATAAGATTAGAGGCTAAAAGAATGTCAGTGATGGAACTGGATAAAAAGTTAAAGGTTGAAGAATTGTTGGCTATTCACCTTGTAAATTCCTGAGAGGAGATTGATGAACTGATTGCTGAAGCCAACCAGTCAGTTTTTGCGAGTGTTCATCGACAGGTTAGTCTAATGGCATGGAGAGTGAAAAAAATAGCAGATGAAACGACTGACAAATGGGACATATTTTTTGTTGAAAAAGAAAAGAAAGAAGAAAGGGATAGACAAAAAAGGATGTCTTTTACAAAGGTATATCAAAAAGATAAAGGTAAAGGTAAAATTGGTAGTGTACCTATTATAAAGGTCAAAGATAACCTTTCTCCACTGGCACAAGACACCCCACCAATAACTTCAAGGATACTGGTACATACAGACAGCCAACCAGATAAGGAGGTTGAAGAAATAACTCATGATGATACTAATCCAGAATTGGAAATTATTTTCACTATGAGTGTAGATACACATGATTTTTAATATTTTTATGGATAAAGAGACTATAGAGGTTAAGACAACTAATGGTACAAACATTGAGATCTCTAAGTCACCGGTTAATAATGCTTACTCTCAGAACATTGAAATACTAGCAGAAGGTAAGAAGCCTAACACTGAAACGACAGAAGAAGAGGTACATACATAGAGTAAGAAACTGACAACAACTGTAAATAAAGAGGTAATAAATGATGGAAACAAGGAAGAAATTGTTAAGGTAATTGGTCTACTATCTGATGAAAAGAAAGTTATTACAAAACCTAGTACATCCACTATAGATTTCAGACCTATAAATGTAACAGATGTTCTTTTGGATTCAATTAAGAGGATCAAAGATTGCAACACCTTAGCATTTAAGGCCATTGATGATACATTGCCTATTTTGAAAATGATTGCACCAACATGTAAGCTAGATCATACTAATGGTTCTTTGGGTAAATTGGATGCATTGTCCAGATCTATTGCTTCAAATGTTCTAACTATAGATAAGGTTAATGAAGAAACCATTAAGGAAAAAGTGAATAAAGAAAAAGGTGAATTATTTGACAAAACTATCAAGGACTGTACTGAGCATATTGATTCCTTATTACCGGTACTTAATTCAACAATTTTGGAATATAAGGATTTGTATAAAGAAGCTTGCAAGCCTCACCACCCGACTTGAGACATTGATGAGGAGATTAAGAAAACACAAAAGGAGATAGATGACATAGCAGATAATATGATAGGTTCTTTGGAACTTACCTCAGTTTTTGATCAAGAAATGGCAGTTTTTGAAGAAAAGATTAAGAATTTGGAAAAAGAAAAAGCAAGGATAAGGATGAAGGCCTAGGAGTTGAAAAACAAACTTGGTCCTAGATTGGACTGTCTTATAGCTTAGCGGGTTGAGCTATCTAAAGAAACAATTCAAGGAGACCGATCACCAGAGCAACAGATGCATTATTTGACTGACATGATCCAACACACTGAAACCATTATTTTTGATAGTAATAAATTCATGCAGAGCCTGAATCTAATTTTGGTGGATATCTTTCAAATTGTACACAACCTGTTACAAGCTATGAGGTATATTTTTTGTATTCTTTGATTCTTTTTGACATCCTTTGTCATTGATTCCAAAGGGAGAGTAGTATGGAGAAAAATGCACAGAAGAAATCACTTGCTCAAGGGGAGCACACTCTTTTTTGGGGATTAGTTTTGGACTTCATTTTTGGACAACAGTTTTTAGATTTTTCTCATGAGTGTTGCCATCAATGCCAAAGGGGGAGATTGTTGGCATTCTACACTCACATGAGAATGGTTGATGTTGTCATTTATGGAAACCAATCGATAACAGGATTCTATAGGTACATTGACAACACAAACATCATCTACTGGCACCAACATGCACAATAAGTTCATTCATCGACATCTAGTTTACACTGACAATGAAGAATACCGGCACTTAGGCCGACATGAGACAAGTTTTGTTTATGTGAATTGTATTGTAATGTAATTAACTATCTGTAAGCTAACATGATCTATTGTAAAGACTCATATATGTATGAGATCTTATAGGTCATTTTGATATGGGATAGTGTGATAGAATGAGAATAGTAAATAGAATGTATAGGTGATTTTGTAATAAGGTAGATTATGAGAGCAAATATCTGTGTATGCATTATTAATGTAATCATCTTATGAGAAAATAAGGAGTAGAGCAGAGTGAATTTCATTCACTGGCAAGGTTTTTGGTTATGGTTTCTGATAGAGCTTAAACCAGTACTAAATCAAGCATTGCAGATGCTATTTTAAGTAGTACATTGTCTTGGATTTAATTATCTATTTTGTAGTCAGTGAGACTCTTTCATTGAGTAGTGAGCTCTAGGCTGTTGGCCTTCCTGCATGTGCAGGCCCCTATTGTAAGTAATATTTATTCATATTGGCTAGTGAGTAAATATTGTGGGTCACAAATCCCACTGAGGTTTTTCTCTTACCAAGTTTCCTTGCCAAAACATCTTGTGTTATGGTGTGCATTTATGCTGTCTCTATTATTTCTCTTTGCTACATTATTACTTATTTATCAGTACATTAATTTGGGTTGCAAAGTTATAAATAAGTTCAAATATTCCACTAACTAGTTAGACACCGATTCACCCCCCCCTCTCTGTATCTTTGGGACTGTCATTGCATCTAACATCTATTTGTATACCTCTTTCTTCTATTTGTCCTATCTTGATTTTTGACATTTGGGGATGATTCAAAGCATTGAGGGCATTCTTTTCCTTCTTCCATGTTGGCCCAAAATTTTATTTTTCTATTTGTCTTCATGTGCTCTTCTTTAGATCCAAAAAACTTGGCACTATGAAGATACACCCATCTCGCAGTGATACTATACATCTTTTTGACACTGCTATGGTTTTTGATGCCAAACTATCGGATCCCCCTATCCTCTTGCATTGCATCTTTTGATGTTGTGGACATTTATGTATCACTATCTATTTGTGGCATTCCACAGAAACATCTCATTATGTTGACGTGGCACAACTCCTCTTCTCTTTAGAATGACATGCCTTCCGTGCATATCATTCTAAGGAGGGCCATCATATTTGCATTTTATCTTTTAGCTCTTGTATCATTTTCCTTTGTCAATTTTCTTTTTCATGCTTACCTAGGTGGGGGCTAAACCACTTGATCTTTTTCTTTTCCAAGATAGCCTAGGTGGGGGCCAAACCACTTGATCTTTTTCTTTTCCAGGATCACCTAGGTGGGGGAAAAACCACTTGATCTTTTCCAAAGATTGCCTACATGGGGGCCAAACCATTCTTGACTTATATCTCTCTTGTTTGCATTGGTAAGGGCCAATATACCACTTACCAAATTCATCTGCCCTATGGCATGGCTATCTAGCGTATCGCTACCCATGCTGGAAAATTTATCTTTATCTACCCAATCACATGGCTATTTGGCATGTCGCTACCCATGCTGGTATAGTCTATGTATCTCATTTCTCTATCACATAGCTATCTATTGTATCACTACCCATGTTGGAAAATTTATCTTTATCTTCCCAATCGCATGGCTATCTAGCATGTTGCTACCCATGCTAGCAGAGTCTATCTAACTCATTGCCCTATCATATGGTTATCCATACTGACATATCATGCCCTATCGTATGGCCATATAGCATAATGCATATTGCTACCCATATCTATGTATCTTATACCAATGGTGACTTCTTATATCATATTTTTATGTAGCTAGGGTCTTTCCTCCAAAGCGAGGTTTGTTTTTGTTATGATATCTTATCCTTTATCTTATCATCTATCATGCTAGTCTACAGCTAGCATGTTTGCAATGTACCAAGTACCAATATGTATTCTAAATCTTAGCGTCATCTCATCGGGGGAAACCTCATCTGATCAAATTTAGCTTCGCATACCTTGACAAAGGTATTCTCTCTAAAGTGGGGGAATAATGTAATATCAAAAATATTATCCTTTGTAATTAATGTGAAAAATGATGCTTGTCCTCCATGTCATCAGAGGTCAAGATCCGCCATCTTGTCCTTTTGTCCACTTAGGCCATCCTTGTCATCTCTAGCTGAAGCGTTACCAACTCTATCAATCTGTCACCTTCGAGGATGAAGGCGTGGCGTGGAGATGTCTGTGCAATGCACTAGCATCCCTCGAAGTTGACAATCTTTAGGTGGCCATTTGAGCATTATGCCTATGCCTAGAAGGAATCATAATGCCTCTATACATTCCCACCAATGTCCGAATTCCTTCCTGGGTCTATATGTCTCACTTGGGAATCTTCTGGAAGGACCTTTTGGCAATTTGGTAACTAGTTTTTGCAGGTTGAGCTCTTGGAGAAAACTAGAGACCATCCCACCATTGTTGCAGAATTACCAAGTATTCCAAGCACACCATTCCAAGTACTTCCAAGCATTCCAATCTCTATTCATGATAGGGGATTTATCTTAATCCTCTCTCTTTCATATTTATCAATTTTATTTCCAATTTCACATTGCATTTTTATTCTCTTTATCATTTATCTTTCTCGTGGAGGTGGAAACAACCAAATGGGGGTCTAACTTAGGCAGGCTCCAAAACACAACCCTCAACATTTTCTCTCTTGCATGTGTGTAGGCACAACTTTGTGAAGAGGAAATTATCTTGTAGGAGGCTTCATAACATGGACCGATTTTGAGATTTCCTTATTCTGTTTTGTAATTTGTGTTTTTCATAAGTTCCAATATTCTATAGCTATTTAATAAGTTCTACGAATTCATCCAGAGCTTTCTGCTTAGACTCTGCACTCCTTCCGTATAGGATGATAGTGCATCGTGCTAGTGTCCTAGGTCTGTTCAGTTTTCCCAAGGATAGAGGCTCTATAGAGCCATCTAAAGATGCTTCTCAAGTGTCTGACGCTCCTTGCATAAGTCTGTTATCACTTGGCTCATCTTAGCGCCAGTTCACAGAGGTAATAAAAAGGAGAATTTGTCCTTGAGGATTTGTCATCCTTGAGGTGACAATTCCCTCCATTACACATCAAATATAGATCCATATTCATATCCAATATGATCATGAAATAGGGTTAGCACATAGCATGATACCATTAAATTATCATAAGGTAGGCTAAGCTAGATCAACATAATCCTCTGATGTACAAAAAGATGAGATGAACCAGGGAGGGGCACAACATGCTCCCCCCCTTGGGCTCGACTTACTCCTAGAAGTCGCCATGGGTTGTTGAAAACATGTTTAGATTAATCCAAAACTTCTTAATTCAATCATTTTCTAGTTCAAAATCAAATAATGACAATAAAAGTTTTCTTACTATGCTACAATTATTCATGTGAATGCATTACATAAGAGATAAAACAAGTTACAAAACTGTTACTAGTTACAATAACCATTCTAAATTATCAAAATACCTTTAAGAGAACCTTATTTAACTACATTTTGTAAGACTAAAACTATAATTTTTTCCACTGAGTTAGCAGCTATAATAAAAAATCACAATAACTCGCACTATTTAAAGCATGGAAACACTTCTTTAACATCTAGTTGCACGCAATTAAGAAGACAAATATATATTTTACACAATACTTTACACATAGGCACATCCATATATTTTAAGAAGTCACATGCCATACACCTATATGTGGAAAATTTGAATAAAATTCCTTCAAGACCAAATAAAATCAAAAGAATCTCACCATTACCAGAAATCTATATCTTATGAAAATAAGATTTAAAGTATACAAACTTCTTAGTCTCTACCAAACTTCCACTACACTACTTTGATTCAAAAATTCAATGCATTTTTCATTCAATCTAATCATTCAAGGCACTCTAATCTATTAATTATGGATGATATATATACATAAGCACTCATTGAAGGTATGAAATCAACCGTTCTTTTGCGTTTAACTATTTTATAAATTACAAAATTCTCAAATCCAAATGCACTTCTGCCTAACATTTCATCCCAATAACATATTCCATTTACTCATCTGATCTAACATTATCTAATTGTTCTTTAAGTCTAGTGCACTTCTCCGCAGTGTCCTCCCTTTCACACACTACCAGAGGTTCAAAGTGAACATGATAGAGACTACACCCACAATACTCATCATATATAATGACTTTATAGATAAAAACAACACAAGAGAAAGTCCAAAAAGAAAAAAGATCATCAAATCCAACATTAAATCACAAAAAATTGTTGGCGAAATCAATCAAGAAATAAAGTATGACAAGTGCCACCACATAGAACAAAATAGATGAAAGAAGAATCACAACAGTCCAAAAACAAAATTAACTCCAATGCCACTTCATTCAATCACTAAATAAATCAAGACAATATAGCCAACTCATCCAAATCCATATCACAAGGTGACCATTATTAGTCACACCAAAGGGAATAATCGCTACACATCTTCCAAGGGCACAATGCTCTAGATGTGTTAGAGAGTGCACCATAAATTATATTTTATGTCCATGTTCCTTTATTATCTTTAATTCAATGCAATCTCTTATGAAAATGTAAGAAATTATTCTTAATGAAAGAGGTCATACACTAGGAAAAGATAAAGTGTCTCATACAAGCTCTTCATTGATTCATAAAATTCTACACTAACTAATTCTTATAAACATAATACAAACACTTCATATTTTATTTATAAAGAAATTAATGTATTATCCTGACATAACTAGTTAATTATTTAAGCATAGCACTAGTTAAGGAGATATGCACAATTTATCCTACTCTATAGCATAATCATTTGCACATTGCTAGCATTCAAAAGTGAACCGTAAGAAATTAATAAACATGTTGCACACAATTATAATTTCTAGAGAGGACTAGGGAGAGAGAGGAAACAATGCATGAACCTCTAAAATCTTCAAGGATTCAATATCTCAATTTAAACACAAATCTAAAAGAACATCTCAAATTAGAAGGAACATCATAGTACACCATACAAGACTAAGGGAGTCAACCTTAACCAGAGATCCCAGTGTTTGCAACATAGGCTCTGATAGTAGATATAATGCCTGCCAAAATACCCTAGATAAAATAACAAAACTAACATATCCAGATAATTTTTTTTTTATACATCTACTAATCCAACATGTACAACTAAGATCATCTACCACATACATAAAAAATGCATTTTTTTATATATACTAGAGCGCATAGAACAACCTCACCATAATCACAGTAACACATAATGCAAGCAGAATCAATATATTAAGCATAAACATATGCAAATATCCATTCATTCTTTTCCTAGGGTATCTTAACATCACTACTTACTAGCAACATCTCATTAACACATCCATATCATGAAAACAATAACATTCATTGCATTTAAGTGTTAATCCTATGAGGATCTGGTTAATACTGAGAGGGGGGTGAATCAATATTAAGACCAATTGAAACTTTAAACCAAAAACAAACTTATATCAGATCTGAAATCATTTATCAGATCTGACAACCTCTTTATCATATTTACTTAACACATTAATCAAATCATTTACCACATCTATCAATTCTTTCACCACTTAAGCAATCAAATAGATTTGATCATTTACCAAATTATTATCCTTATCTATCTAGTCAAATGTTTTCTATAACAACTCTTATTAATGCTGGTAACCTTTGATAAACCTCTGATAAAACATCATAACCGATGTACTTAGAAATAGTGCATGAAATGTAACATAAACATGAACATCACATGAAAAATATTTCACACATGAACACAATAAGTTTTTGATGTGGAAACCCAAATGGGAAAAAAACCATGGTGGGAGTTGGCACCCATAAATATTTGTACTCTTTTGAAGTATGCCCTGTTAGGAGCTTAGCCTTGTTAGGAGCTTACAATATGCCCTATTAGGAACAGACCCTATTAGGAGTCACCCGGTTAAGGGATTTGCCTAGTCACCCAGTTAGGAGCTTGATGACCTATTAGGATCAACCTCATGAGAGGATTTAACACTCTTTTGAGAGATGCCGTATTAGGGGACTTAAATTTTTAAGGCCTGTTAGGACCTACCCAGTTAATGGATTTAACCTGTTGCAACTGTTAGGGAACAACAGTGAAAAAGTGATCTGTTACTTTCACTTCTTAGGTTGCTTGATCAGATCTAGTTATGCACAACACTCTACAATTCTTAGAAATATCTCACAATTCTCTTGGATGGCTTAACACATTCTCTAAGACCACCGACACAATAAACATCAACTATGCCATCCTAAATATCCATCTCAACTAAGTCGGCCACTAAACCCTAATTATTTCATAAATTTACAATACAAATCATAAGAGATCATCTCAGATTAATATACAAATCATTACATAAAATTATAATGCAATATCAACCATTGGTTGATCGTAACCCATCACGAAAAATCTGATTTGTACCAAAGTAAAAACCTCAAAACACTCTACTAAGCATTTCATTGATTCCCAAGAAATTATTCCTTGAATCACACCAAAATATCAATCAAATCATTTCACGAGGGTTGTGCCATGTTACCACCTCCATGTAGACTCACTGTCGATCACCGTCATAACATAAATCATTACCAGTTTGATGATATATTCACCGATCTTAAACCTTACTAAAACCTTAGCAAAAATTCATCAAAAATTAGAAACACGCCTTCCAGTAGTCATCACAAGTTCTAGTTCCGGTCAAATACTCCTTTCCATGGTACAATCTCATGTTCCAAACCACACATCACCAATCATTGCCGATCATCCGATTCAATCAAAACATCTCTGCTTTACTGGTTAAAGTTCTATTTCACAGACTTCAGTTCTTTGTTGGTAAACCCTGTCTTCTGGTAAACCAAATCACTTAGATGACAAAAAAAAACATCAGGAATATCAGTAATCATCATTTGACATCAATTGCCATCAATGAAAACACAAATAACTGATCAAGTCATCTAATCACAAAATCTCAATCTCTTCATCACAAATAGACTTCTATCCTCTACTGATGCATTCATCCATCTTCAACTGCATCATCTCATCTGTATCTGTATACACCTAAAATTGGCTATGAGCAATTAAAAGAAATATTTTATATTTATTTAATAATTATTCATCTATTAAATAGTTAATTTGAAAAGATTAATTCATTTAATTCATTTCATGTCTTTCTATTAATTAATTCATTTATCCTATTCTTCTAATTAATTAAATATCTAATATTTAATTATCTTCTCCAATCAATTAAATATCCAATATTTAATGGTTATTCTCCTATCCTATAGTCTCAAAAATTAAATAATTCTTAAATTATTTAATCCCTTTATCCAACTCACCCTCCATCTCCACTCCATCTTCCCTTTGCCAACTCATCAAACATGTGGCTAAAGAAATTAATATTCCTTAAATATTAATTCATGATTTATCTCCAACTTCCAAACTTAATGAAAATTGTGTACGTACACACATTTCATAACCATTTCCTATATTCTCTCCAACACCCTCTACATCTTAGGAAGGACTTGAGTCCACTTGTCCTACCATGCCTAAATTTCCTCCAACCATCCCTAGATTCTCTCAGACAGAAACCCAGTCAAGGTGAGATGAGTGACACTTGTCTTCTCCTTCCCCCTTTCTCTCAACCTTCACCTTTGCTCATAGCCATTGAAATCTACAAATCTGATCAAGATCGTTGATCTGAGCCACATCATCTTATCCTCTGAAAGTCTATAAAATAAAGAGCTTCAATTGAGAGAGAGTTAGACTTCAAGAGACTTCAAGTGCATTTTGCAAGCTAATCATATGCATCTGTGAGTTTTTGAAGCAAATAGCAATAGCAATTATCATATAGCATTTTAGCATAATCATGTAGCTTTGCATATCATACTATCAGTTAACTACAGGTTATCAGTCCATTCTTCATAAGCCATCTTGGAAGCCAACAGTGTATTGTCTGAGAGCACACCATCTGCAACCAGGAATAGTGGAGTTAGGACATAATGAGACATAAGCCATGAAGGTAAAATAATGTTTTTATTTTAGTATGTATTTCATGTAGTTTCATTGGTGGATTTTGGATTTCCTGTATGCATTTCCATTGTATTTTGTGAAACTGACTTATTATAGGTAACATTCTAAGGATGAAATTCAAGCTCACACATTTTGGTGCCAACCGTGGGGCTGGACCTCACATATACCTTTAAAAATCTTGCAAAAATAAAATTAATGTATTTGTAATATAGATTCATGCATGTGTGAATTTTAACAGTGCTTTTGTTCGATAGGTTAGCACGTTTGCACCACAGGTTAGCGCATATGTCTGTAAATCAACGCTTTTGCATCATAGGTTAGTGCATATGTCATGTAGGTTAGCACTTTTGTCTATAAATCAATTCTTTTGCATCATAGGTTAGCGCATATGTTATGTAGGTTAGCGCTTTTGTCTGAAAATAAGTGCTTTTGCATCTTAGGTTAGCGCTTTTATGATGTAGGCTAGCACTTTTGTAACAAGGATTAGCGCATTTGACATATAATTTAGCGCAATGAAAAATTTGTAACTGTGATTTGAAATTAGGCTTGTGGAAGCCCACCTAAGGTTTTGGATTTTCACTAACTTCTTTTTATTGCAGGTTTCTAACAATTTCTTGTAGATCTGGAGGGGTTAAGTTAGGATTGAGTGATTTCTTTTCTAGCTTTTTCAAAGTTGGTTAAAAGAACTCATATTTCCTTTTGGGTAAAAATAACTTCATTTTTCAATTTGGTGTTCTAAAAAGTACCTCTCTTATTTTTGGGCTCTAAAAATAATCACATTTGCAAGGTAAAAAGAACAACAAATCAAACATTTACTTTCTTGCAAATTTAGGACATTCACACTTCAAATTTTGGGCTCTAAAAAGAACAACAATCTTTTATTTTCTTGCAAAGGTAAAAAGCACAATCAATCTTATATTTTTCAAGTTAAAAAGAACAATCAACTTGTCCATTTTTACAATGCAAGTTACTTTTTTGCAACGATTTTCATTTTGTTGACCAGGATTTCCAATTCCTAGTTTACAAAATCATTTGCTATGTGGGGCTAAAATAAACACCATGCTTGTTGGAACAACATCTCCAAATAGGACCTAGCCAGCAAATTGCTTTGAAAAGGTTAAAAAGAACGCTTCTATTATGTGTCTCAAAAGTGGTAGGTATATGCTCTCCCCTTAATTGGGTGATCAAAAAGCCAAACCCACTCTTTTTACGCTTTCTTTACTTTCAAGCAATTAATCCTTTAGAGGGCCTGCCTTCCCGAGCTACCTTGAGGGGGCCAGTGAGAGGGGAATGACCTAAAGTGGAAACGGGCTAATACTGAGTTCTTCCAATCCACTATAAATAAATCATGTTTGTGATGAAAGTTCAAACAACATGTGCTGATAAGTTCATACTGACACTATGTTTCCCCATAAACCCTATTGAGCGTAGCCTCTATAGGCTAGGAACCTTCTTTATTTATAGAGCTGAAAGTGCCACATGTATGGCCACATGACCAAAAGCCTTTACTAAAAAGTATTTGTACTAGTTGCCAAAAACCTTCTAGTTGTTGGTGTAGGAGGCCAGACCTTTGAAGTGGCTCACACACATACAGTTCCTAGTAGAGATATAAAGTTTGCCATGAGGAGATTTCATAAAATTGGTGCTTGGCTGCTCTGAAGAAGTGAGTGCCGAGGGTGGAACTAGTGGGGTCAAGCATCTAAATTTTTTTCTTTGAATAGTGTAGCCTCGGGGAAAACTCCATGTGAGATTCAACAACTATTGTCTTAGCCTACCATAGGGATTTGTACTTGCTTATGCTTTTTATTTATTAAAAATTGTGTCTTCTATGTTTGTAACATGTTCCAAATGGTAAAAAATTGAAGAAAATTATAATCTACAAAAGATCAAAATCAACAAATTTATGAAAAAGTGTGATAAAAAAGGATAAAACAAAAAGCATTCCAACACTTGAAACACCAACTCAAAATCAAAGTATCAAAACATCAAAATATCAAAATAATTCTTGAGGTAGGTTTTGTCTCTAAACCATCACGTATTTTCAAACTAGCTCAAACAACTAGGTTACTAATCCTATAGGTTATTCCCAAAAAGGTTCTATAAACATCAACATTCAACAAGCTATTGATTCAAACATCTTAAGTGCAAAAATCAACATCCTTGTCAAGTCTCTCATCATAATCAAATCCTCTATCATGAAGCTTGATCAATCAATACTAAGTTCCTAATCTTGGATATATCTTTCCTATTTTGAACTTAGGCTACATCAAAACCAAAATTGCACCAACATTGGAATCAAACTTGTAAACTATCAAATGCTTATATGACTTTTAAGTATCACCTTAAGAAAAGAAAACCCAGTTACAAAGCTACTCAGAAGAGATTAAGATTCTTGTATATCAATCGCAAGATCTTGCTGAAACATAGGACATTCCTACACCATTTTCGTCACTACTTACATGGTTGTAGTACAAAATTTGATGGCGAAACTCTACAAAGACGTGCTTTTCAACAAAGACACGCTTTATCCCAACGAACAAACAATAGTGGTAAGATAAATAAAGCATATCTTCCTAAACCAATAATCACCTATTGACCTTGTCCTTGGGAATTTTGAAATAAACACATGCTAGTTTGGACTAGAGCCCAACATGAACAACTTAGAAAAAAATGACAAATGGAGGAAGAAGACACTACTTTTGGATTTACTGTTGTTGATAAAGAAGCCATCAATAGCCCCATTAGAGACCTTGAACAAGATTTTAAATTTGATAGGCTAATGGAAAAATTGTTGGCAAAACAAAAAGAGAAATATCTCTTGATGTTGGCAAAATCTGGAGCTAAACTACCACAAGACTTTTACATAGAAAGCTTAAAACAAGATGCAGAAACAAGTAACACCCAAAACAAAAATGAGAAAAATAATGAAGATATGAACAAAGAAAGTAATGGAGAAACAAGGAAAGAAAGGGATGACAAAAGAAAAGAATGTAATGATAAAAGAAACAATGCGAATAGTCCATTTTCAAACCTTACTCAACAAATACAAATTCCACAACAAGAGATACAAGACATGAAAAATGGGACAAGTTCCAAGAAGTATTCATTGGAAGACATATGCCCATATCTCTTTGATAAAAAGCTAAATATGATACCATTTCCGCAACATTGCGAGATTCCTAAATATGACAAATACGATGGAAGATCTGATCCTCAAGATCACATTAGGGAGTTTTGTACCATGAGCATGGAATTTGCTCATGATGAAACTTACCTTATGTGTCTTTTTCCTAGGAGTTTAAATGGACAATCAATGGAGTGGTTTTCAAGATTACCATCCGGAATCAAATCCTTTGAAGAACTTGTAAATAGATTTATTTCACAATATTCCTACAATATAAGGAATGAAATAACAATGCTAGATCTTTGCAATGTTAAACAAAAGAATGGTGAATCCTTTATGATCTTTTTACAATGATGAAAACACATGTTTAATAGGTATCCCCAGGATGTACCTGATCAAGAAAAAATGGACATATTCATTGATAATCTTATTAGTGAAATGAGTTATCGACTAAGGATGCAATATCCTCCCTCTTTTGCCAAAATGATCGAAAATGGTCTGAAAAGAGAGAACGCAATGGTAAAGAAAGGAGAACTAAAACTTTACAATAATTCATACAACAACAACAACAACAACAACAATGATAAATCAAAGTTCTGGTCAAATAATAGGATGTCAGCAATGAAGGAAATGATGATAACAATACTACAAAACAACAACAACCAATTTTCAATCTATCAAGTCAAATCCCAAGCAACAACAATCTAGAAAACAATAAAGCCAAGTCCTTTTTCTCTAATCCTCAGAGAAAATTCACAAATATTGGAGAATCTTTAGAATCAGCTCTAAAAACTTTGCTTGCTAACAAATTGATTGTTTTACCAGAAGCAAGAATTTATGAACCACTAGTCAAGCCAAATTGGTGGAATAACAATCATTTTTACAATTACCATCAGAATAAAGGACACCTAACAAATGATTGTCAAAGATTGAAACACATTATCCAAGATCTAATTGATAATGGAACAATCATAGTGGATAGTCATAAGACGAACGAATCACACTTGGCTTTTAAAATTCCACTTCCAAACTATGATAAAGGTGAATCATCCTAATTGGAAAATGACAAAGGAAAAACCAAAGTAAATTACACTTATACATACAATGATGTAGTAAATGTGATCATTGTTAAAGAAAATCAATCTTTAGAACCAATCAATGTTATCACAAGAAGCACAGAAAAGGTTACCTTTCCAAGTATAGTGAAAGACTCAACATCCACATCACAACAATACAATTTAGTAGAGAAATTACAATGAATACCCACTCAAATATCAATTTTGGAACTTCTCAAGATTTCACCTATGCATAAGGAAATTTTGGAGAAAGCTTTAGTGGAAACAACAGTTTCAAAAGATTTGGATATAGATCAATTCCAAAACATGGTAGGACATCTTATAGCCCCTCATTGCTTATCATTTTCTAAAAATGATGATGCATCCTTACAATATCCTCACAATGCTCCTTTATATATTGAAGTATCCATTAATAAAACTTGTGTCAAACGTGTACTCATAGATGGAGGAGCAGGCTTAAATATTTGTGCATTAAGTTTTATAAAAGCTTTGGGATATTCAGAGAATGCAGTGGACCTGAAAAAGAAAATAACCATCAAGGCTTACGATGAAGCAGAACGTTCTTCTAAAGAAACTGTTGTGCTACCAATAACCCATGGAAAAGGATACATTGGGTGAATTTTTAGACTTGAATCTCTCCTACAACATTCTTCTGGGAAGACCCTGGATTCACAAGATACAAGCAGTTCCTTCTACATATCAATAATGTGTGAAATTTCCTCACGAAGGGCAAGAGATCACTATAATTGCAGATTCTAGTCAATATTGCAATAATTTGAAGCCAACACAAGATACAAGAGTTCCACATAATAGAGAATTAGTATATCCTACTAAAGAAGTTCAAGCAAAGTTATGGGAAACTTTTGAAGAAAAGCTCAAGTTAAATGATAAAGGAATGGGAAAGTATTCTTTGAATAATTTTCCACTTTCCCCTAAGTCATATGGAAAACCTATAGATATTCAATCACAGACATCAAGTAAATCAAAACATATGTTTAAAGGAACCTTTGTTAGTGCTGGAACCCTTGAAGAGGAAAATGAAGACAAAGACATTCTTGGTTGGTTATACAAAGATGAAGATAAAACTATAGCAACAGCAACAGAAGTCAATATTCCCATAAAACAATATGGCAAAGGATACGAAATCATGCAAAAGATGGGATATGAAGGAAAAGGACCAATTGGCAAGCAACATCAAGGTATTTCAGAACCTATTTGTCTGCACTCACAATCCACAGAAGATAAATCCGGTTTGGGATACCTAAAGTCTAATCAAAAGCAACACAATAATCAACAACAAAAATGGAGAAAGAAATCAGTCTCTAAAGGAGACAATTGGCAAGAAAAGCTACATCAAGCGGCCGAAATAGTAACCAATAAACAAAAGAAGCAAGAAGAACATGAAAAGAAAGAAGAGGAGACTACCATCAAAGAGGAAGAAAAATCTTGTCAGTAAGTCCTAGAAATACAAAAAAAGTCAAAATTTGAACAAGATATTCCAGAGGCAGTAAAAATAGAGATGATAGAAATCAGAGAACTTTTTGCACCATACAACATTCCAGTATGGTATAGTGGAGTAATCTCAGATCAGGATTCAGAAATAGATTCCAATGAGTATGAATGGGGACCAGATGCCTTATCTACTACATCAAGTAAAGAACACAATGAAGATCAAGCATCTATTACAAAAGAGGACTTGTCTATAACAGAACAAAAGATAAAATTAGAAAGAAGACAAGAAAAACTCAGAATTCAGAGAAAAGAGGTGTATGCAAAAAGAAAAGAGAATGACAAAAACAACGACACAATGCCACAAGAAGCACAAACAAGGATCAGATATGAAAGAACAATAGAAGAAATAAGAGATAGTCAAGTTGGATTAACTATTAGTCCAGAAGAAGCTAAGTTTGAAAGGAGACAAAATCTATTAAAAGAATCCTCTTTAACATGTACACAAGTCTATCAACTCCAAACTACAAATGAAGTCAATCAAGAAGAAAATTGCAGTACCAAAGACGTGTGTGTTGATATAATCCATTCATTTAAGGGACAAATGTCAATTGAAGAACCACTTGAGTGTGAACTACAAGATGCTAATATTAATCTTGTTAAGACTAATTCAGAAAATCTTGAGAAAGACAATTCTCAAAAACATTCAATCTATGACAATACCTGTTCTATGCTAAATTATGATCATTATGTCATGAGCATTGAAACACCTAATGATGACAGTGATTATGATTTACCCCTTCTTCATCCTAAACTAATTGACTGGGATAATTTAGATAACTCGAACTAAATATATTTTCCAATGATCATGAGTTAGTTGTGTACCTTAATGCTATTGAACCCATCCCACCTAAGATATCTTCTACTATATAATTAAGTGATGTTTCTCATAGTCAGGAAAATGCCAAATTTTTCATGCACAAAAGTGAAATAAAACAAGGAAAGAGACCTATTGTTGAAAACCATTTTATGGCAACATTAGATCAATCAAAAGATAAAATAAAGGGCGTATCTAATGGTGAAAACCTCCTTGAGGCAGCAGAAGATGGAAAGTTTGACATTTTTCCTACATATTTTTAAGAAAGATCTACTATCTTGATAGAACCAACAGAAGCAGTAAACATTGATACATCAAAGGATCCTAAAATACTTCATTTTGTTGCCTCATTATCAGAAAGAGAGAGGAAAGAATACATGGAATTCTTTAAGCAAAGACAAATAAATTTTGCTTGGTCTTATGTAGATATGCCAAGAATTAACCCAGATCTTATCATGCATCATCTTAATGTGGATTTAAAAGAAAAACCTGTTAAACAAAAGCTAAGAAAGATGCACCCACATATTGCTCTCCTTGTAAAAACTGAGCTCAAGAAACTATTGGAAGTGGGTTTCATAAGACAAGTGGCTTATCTAGAATGGGTTTCAAGTATTGTACTAGTATCAAAACCAAATAAGAGCATAAGAGTTTGTATAGATTTCAGAGATCTGAATAAAGAATGTCCAAAAGATGATTTCCCACTACCAAACATTGATATCATAATGGACTTATCGGCAGGACATGAGATGTTTTCATTAATGGATGGCTTCTCAGGATATAATCAAATAAGAATCGCACCTGAAGATCAAGAGAAGGCAGATTTCACCTATGCATGGGGAACATACTACTGGAATGTTATGCCATTTGGGCTTAAGAATGTAGGAGAAACTTATCAAAGGGCTATGACGACAATTTTCCATGACATGATGCATACATTCATGGAAGATTATATTGATGACATACTTGCAAAATCTCACACAAGAAAAGAACATTTGAACACTTTAAGAAAGATTTTTGACATGCTGGAAAGATATCAATTGAGATTAAATCTAAAGAAATGTGCATTTAGGGTAACCTCTGGAAAGCTCCTTGGTTACATTATATCAGCTCGTGGCATTGAAGTCGATCCTGGAAAAGTTAAAGCTATCATAGAGATGGAATCACCTAAGAACATAAGTCAATTGCGATCTTTACAAGGAAGGTTGCAATGAGATTTGTGTCCCAATTGGCTGATAGATGTCTTCCCTTTACCCATCTTCTACATAAAAATGTTCCATTCAAATGGGATCTAACATGTGAAGAAGCTTTCTTGCAAATAAAAGAATATCTTATGAGTTCCCCAGTACAGATATCACCAGCCAAAGGGAAACCCTTGTTATTCTATGTCTCAGCAACAAGTGTATCATTAGGCGCTCTCGTAGCTCAGCATGATGATGAAGGAAAGGAAAGAGTAGTTTATTATATCAGTAGAACACTTGTTGGCTATGAATTAAATTATTCATCAATTGAAAATATATGTCTAGCAGTTGTCTTTGCAACTCAGAAGCTACGACATTATATGTTGATTCATTCTGTAAAACTAATAGCAAAGATAGATCCTCTCAAATATTTGTTGAGCAAGTCAACATTAATGGGGAGACTAGCCAAATGGGTTATGATACTGAGTGAATTTGATATAGAATATGTTGACTGAAAAGCCATCAAGGGACAAGTCATTGTTGATCAATTGGCTGATGCACCTTTACAAAATAATATGCCTTTGCACATCGAATTTCCTGATGCAGATATCTTGACAGTAAGTACAAACTTTTTGGAATTATACTTTGATGGTTCTTATACTCAATATGGATCAGGTGCATGCATCTTTTTTTATCACACCTCAAGGACATACAATTCTGAAATCATATAGACTGTGATTTCCATGCACCAATAATACTGCGCAGTATGAAGCATTGGCTATAGGGCTTAAAATAGTCATTGAATGGAATGTCAAAGAACTAAATGTCTATGGTGATTAACAACTTGTCATTTATCAAATAAATGATGAATATCAAAAAAAGGATGATAAGCTTATGCCATACAAACAGCTAGTGGAGGAATTTAAAGGACATTTTAAAGAAATCACATTCACCCAGATTCCCAGAAATGAGAATAAAGCAGCAGATGCAATGGCTACAATAGCATCTCTCTTGCAAAATAAAGAGAATCAACAACGTTAAGAATTTCTTGTGGAAGATATCTTAACCCCTACCATTCAATCCCAACATACCTATCGAATTTCCCATATATCAAGAACCAGTCAATCCTTATATGGTCAAACCTACCAATATTTGAAAGATCATATCCTTCCTTTGGAATTATCTCGTAATCAATGAAGAAACTTTATCCGTCAGTCCTCTCACTATACCATTATTGCTGATATCCTATATAGGCATGGTCTAGATGGTACATTATTGAGATGTCTTGAAAAAGATGAATCTGAGAGAGTTCTTAATGACATTCATGCGGGTATTTGTGGTACACACTCAAGTGGTTTAACATTGGCTAAGAAACTTATTCGTATGGGTTACCTTTGGCCTACTATGGAAAGAGATTCATTCACCTATGCTAGAAAGTGTAAACAATGTCAAATTCATAGAAATCTAATTCATGCACCAGCACAAGAGTTATATCCTATGAAAGGATCATGGCCATTTTCACAGTGGGGCTTGGATTTAGTAGGAAAGATCAATAGCTCATCTTCTAATGGACATAAGTTTATTTTGGTTGCTACTGAATATTTTACTAAGTGGATTGAAGCAATGCCTTTAACAACAATGATAGGAAAACAAATATCATTGTTTATTTTAAATTATATAATCTGTTGCTATGGAGTTCCTATGACCATTATCACTGATAATGGAAGACCATTCAAAAATCAAGATGTAAAAGAGAAATGTGACAAATTTTATATCCAACATAGGTTCTCTACTCCATATTATCCACAAGGTAATGGTCAAGTTGAGGCATCAAACAAAACTATTTTAAAAATCTTGAAGAAAACAGTCAATGAAGCTGGAAAAGACTGGCACATTCAGCTAAATCCTGCTCTTTGGGCATATCAAACTAGTCTCCACACTCCAATATGGGCAACTCCATATTGTTTGGTCTATGGATCAGAAGCTATATTACCTATAGAAGTAGAGATACCTTCTCTATGAGTATCCTTGCATGGTTTTATACCAGAAGAAGAACAAAGAGTCTCTCGACTCTAGGAACTAGAACTGATTTAGGAGCATCGCCAAAATGCAATAGATCATTTAAAAGTATATCAACAAAGAATGGAAAGAAGCTATAACCACATAGTCAAGCCACACATTTTTCCAGATTGGAGACATAGTTCTAAGGGAAAATCCAAGAAATCAGCAAGATCGGGAAAAGAAGGGCAAATTTGAACCAAACTGGCTAGGACCTTTTGTCATAGGAGCAACATATGTATCAGGAGCATACAAATTATCTACCCCAGAAGGTGATTAGTTTGATGAACCTATCAATTCTATCCATCTCAATAAATTTTATGCTTGAGATATAAAGTCCTAAAAAAATCAATAAAAAGCATATAAAGTCTTGAAAAAAATCAATAAAAAGCATATAAAGTCCTGAAAAAAAAATCAATAAAAAGCATATAAAATACAACAAAAATGCAATAAATTTAGATGGTGAAAACCTGGTAAACATGCATTATCTAAAAAAGTGAGTTCCTCCATCTATGAGATCACTTTGCGCACCTATCCACTCCATCCTCTCGCACTTATCGCTTCCATCTATCTTAGCTTATCCATTCCATCTTTTGCATCCATTGCTCTGAACCATTAGCAAGAAATATGTAGCTTACCAACAGTTATAACCTTTGGACATACTTGTCATAGTCACCGTCTTAGATTTTATCAGCATCTATCAATCTGCATTTCTATTCCACCATGGTTTGGATCTTGATCAATTCATATATTCATAATAATTTTTGTTTCAGCTGAGGGCAAAATTCCAAATTCCTTTTACTAAGGTGATCTTTTGAATCTTTAAAAAATTCCAAAACATTCAAAAAACTTCAAAAATCCAAAAACATCTAGGGTTTTGAAACAGATAACAAGCAACAAAGCAATGGAAATCAAAGCATCTCATCAACAACTGAATCATGAAACTCAAAAATCGAAGAATCAATCAGCAAGCTATAAAGGATTATCAAAGATCATTCATGAAGATGATTATATCAATTAATGACCATAAGAACATGTGAATGACATACAAGATTCAATGTTTATATCTTGATTTTATTGCTAATCATGTACTCTATGCAACTCAAGGATGTCCATGACTAGAGGAGCTATGATGGGGCATGATTATTTTCTTTGATTGCTGTCTATGGTTTATCTCTTACTATGGTATGAACTTGTCTCAAGATATGATCGGCAAAAGATCAAGGAGGATGTTCCAAGTCATGCATGAAAAGAGATAATCCTTGTCTGTTCTGCAAGCAATACTTAGGTCAACTTGATCCGTTATATCAAGTTGCTTGTATTAACTTGCTATATCAAAATCCATGTAAGCAATACTTAGGTCATCTTGAATCATTATGTCAAGTTGCTTGTATTTTCTTACAACATTTTAAAGCTCAATGATGAAATCAAGCACTATTACCCGATAGCATATGAAGAATGACAGTACAAATTTTAGTTAGATCATTTCATTAGCTCATTATTTGTTTGCATTATAAGCATTCATTTGTCAGCTACATTATAAGCATATCATTTCATTAGTAGGTCAACAGTCATAAATAAATATTGAGTATACTTGGACAAACAAAAACAATTTGCATTTAATCATTGTAGGTGCATTCATTTTTAATCATTATCCATTTCATTTTAGCTGCATTTTATCATTCAATTAATTGCATTCAATTAAGTGCATTTCATTAACCATGTAGTGTATCATCATTATTATCTACATTACCATTTTATAAAGATCATTTAGTTGCATCTTTTTCACTTAGATTCATAATCATTATAAGCATAACATATAAATAAAAAACAAATCAATCATTTATGTATAAATCCGTATAAATCATTGCATTAATGGCATTCAATTAAGTGCATTTCATTCATCATAGGTACATATTATTTCATCATATAGTGTATCATTATTATTTGCATTATCATTCCATTTATCATTTAGTTGCATGCATAAAAATCCAAAAACATTTCATTTGTATGTACATCATCATAAGCATTAAGCAATCATTTCATTTGCATTTTCATATAGATCATTTTCATTTGCCTCATTTAAGTGAAATTTTCATTTGCATCTAGGATAAGTAAAATAAAAAAAATAAAAAACATTTATCATTTGCATCATATAAGTTATTATCATCATATCATTATTTATCTATTAATTTGCATCCATAAAATCAAAGCATATAAGCATATAGAACATCATCAAATAGAGTAACATGCATAAATAAAAGCATCATCATATAGAATCCATGTCTACATATAGATCATCATAAAACAATAAAAGTCCAAGTATACATTGATATCAAATAAACAATACAAATACTCCAAATCAAGTCATGGCTGTCCTGTACCACTACCACCTGACTTTGTCCATCTCTGTGGTTGTGGGCGAGAAGATCCTCTAGATGCCTATCTACCATGCTCACCACTCCTCTGAGGAGGTCCCATGACCCCACCATTGCTAGCATCCATCAATACAGTGGTCTGATAACTACCTGCTCTCTGGCTCTCTGCAACTGCCTCCTCATATCATCGTTGCCAGTAGGAAGTCTCCTTCCCGACCCAAAACAATGCTCTAACCATGTCCACTGAGAGAGTACCTGATCCAACCCGTTGAATATGATCTAGAAGACCCTAAGTATCCTACTGTCTCCTAACAATTGTGTCTCTCTCAGTCATAAGAGTTTGTATCTATGCTCGAAGCTGATCAATCTGTGCTCTCAGACTGTCAATAGTATCATGCCCTGGTACATCCTACACTGGTATAACCACATCTGGCATATCTTGCACTGGTAAATACTGTTGTGGTGCATGAACCCCAATCCCCTCCCTACCAACCTATCCAACTGCTGGAATCTCAGTCCGAGTAACTCTCTGAACCCATCATCTAAGCAGGGGAACATGATCCTCAGGATCCTCATCATCACCACCATGAGGTGCAATAACTCTAGGATCTAGCTGAATCTATCCAAAATCAATACCTCTCCCACAACCCCCATCTAGTCCAGTCACCCTCCCTCCTGCCAATGGTAATCCTCTAGGTGATCTCATCCCTACCCTGCCAGTATCCCTCCCAATCCATCCAACATCTCTCCAACCCATAGGATGAGGTCTATCAATCCTACCAGCTGGTCCAAATGGTCCTCCACAGACTCTCAATCGATGTCCTCTAAGTCCAGGTCCATCACTACCACCTCCATCCCCACCATCATCTCCACCTCTCCCAGCCTCATGCGTAACTCTAAGCTCTCATATATGTCTCTGTCTCCTACTAACAAGATCATCTGAATCATCATCATCATCATCATCATCTCCTGAGCTAGGAGGAGGATCTGCTGGATCCATAATCTGAGGAAATGGATGAGCTAATATATACTGAGCATACTCTACAATAACCCCAGGATCCAGAATGTGTAATCTCATATCATATTCCACTCTGAGAGTAGTAATAAACTCTACACGAGCAATCTCAAATGACAAAGACGGTCCCCAATCTCACCTATCTCTATATCATCATGCATATATCGTCACACCCATCACACCAGTAGGCATAGGCCGAATGATACCAAACTCTCTCAAAATCCGACCAATCAACTATCGCTCAACAATGAAAGGTGGTTGACCAATAAGATATCTACTCTGCATAATAAGTGGTAAAGTCTGAGCATCATCCATCCATGGCTCACAATCAACATATGGTCTCCATGTAATACTATCTAAAGAATCAAGCACCCAACACCAATACTCCATCTTACCCAGCTTATGCTGAGTAAGGATACCTGCATAAAAATAAACATATGGCTGCCTCTCTCCATGAACTCTATGCTGGATAGGCCGTGTAATAGCAATGTGCTCCCAACACTAGACCTGTAATAAAGTACATCCTGTCGATAAACTAGCACTCTCATCATACATAACTTGGTGAAGATCATGATATAAATGTGCCAACATGCAAACACCCCAAGCATATCGCGTCTGATGTTGCATCTTGCTGAGAAGAACCTCACCCCATCCAACAAAAAAACATCGCAATCACCTATTAGGACATATGAATCCTCCAATCAAACTAGGCAGAATAATAGGAAGAGTCTCGTAGTACATCACCATATCTACCCATCGGATCTCTCCTCTACCAATGCTCTCATCAACAAACATGACTCTGCAAGCCTCTATCCCAACTTGATCTTGGTAATCATATTGTACTAGTTCACCAGTCACCAGGATGTGCAGAATCCTATAGACATCCTCAAGAGTCACACTAATCTCACCCATCGGTAGGTGGAAAGTGTTATGCTCATTGTGCCATCTCTTAGCTAAGGTAGTCAACAATCCTCTATTATGTGTAATCTCAAGCATAAATAATAAATGGCATAAACCACAGGCATCTATATGTCTAATCTCAGCCCGGAACAACTCTGGAACTAAATGACATATGGCCGGTAATTTCTCCCGACACTGGAGAACATCAAGTTTCTCCTATTTTTTCAAGAGAAATCAATCAAATCAAACTGAATCAATCAATCAATCAAATCAATTATCAATCAATCAAATCAAACTAAATCAATTATCAATCAATCAAATCAAACTGAATCAATCATCAATCAAATCAATCAATCAAATTGAACTGAATCAATCGATCAATCAAATCACATTGAAGCAACTTAAGCTATCATATCATTTTAAACCTATCAATCATGCTTTACTATCAATCACTGAGTTTGATCAAAAACTCTGCTAAACTCTTAAATCAGAAACTAAATCAATTTCTTAGAGCTACTTAATCATCAAATCTATCAATCAAGCTAATCAAAGCTACTTAATCCAGTAATCAAAGCTATCTATCAATCTATCAATCTTGAAATCACTCAATCATGACTCTATTTCATCATACATGCGTATCAAACATGTTAAAACTAATCATCAAAGTGATTTTTAGCTTTTGTACCTCTCAACAATCTCAAATTTAAGAAAAAGTGCTATCTTTTAGAGAATATGCACTAATCAACAATGCATATGCGCTACTTTAAGAAAAAACGCTATCCTTTTGAGCATATGCGCTAATCGACCATGCATATGCGCTATCTTTTTTAACATAAGCGCTAACAAATGACACATATGCGCTACTTTAAGAAAAAGTGCTAACTTTCTATGCAAATGTGCTAACAAACAGAGCATATGCGCTAAACAATTCATTTGCACTAACCAAAATTGCATATGTGCTAAACTAAATTGCAAATGCGCTAATCTAAAAATGAAAAAATTGAAAATTTCAAAAATTCAAAAAAGAATGCCTAAAACATGAAATTTTGACCGAAAACTTGAAAACAAAGCTCAGGATAAGATACATACTGGATAACCATACTTGGCTGGCCGCTGATATTGCCAAACTTGCTTGAATTGATGACACTCCACTGGAATCACCATTTTGGCTACCTCAGCAAGAATATTCTCTCCAAAAGCTAACAAGGATAACAATGAAGTTAAAATTAGCCTTGGTTAATTTTATATTTACTATTTGAAGAGTAATTAATTTCAAAAATGGGGCAATTTAATTTTTTTTTTTTTAACAAATGAATTTAATTGACTGAATTTTTATCACATTATCACGAGATTAATCGTTCAAACTTAAATTTTGAACAATTTCACGATCAATCTCCTGAGGGGGCACACAATCTGAATTTTCAATCTCTATCAGGCATTATCAAGACTTGATTTAATCTTTGAAACAATGTTGTCTTGACATCATTTCAAAGAGGGGCAAAATGTATACACCTAAAATTGGCTATGAGCAATTAAATAAATATTTTATATTTATTTAATAATTATTCGTCTATTAAATAGTTAATTTGAAAAGATTAATTCATTTAATTCATTTCGTGTCTTTCTATTAATTAATATTTTATTAATTAATTCATTTATCCTATTCTTCTAATTAATTAAATATCTAATATTTAATTATCTTCTCCAATCAATTAAATATCCAATATTTAATGGTTATTCTCCTATCCTATAGTCTCAAAAATTAAATTTCTTAAATTATTTAATCCCTTTATCCAACTCACCCTCCATCTCCACTTCATCTTCCCTTTGCCAACTCATCAAAAATGTGGCTAAAGAAATAAATATTCCTTAAATATTAATTCATGATTTATCTCCAACTTCCAAACTTAATGAAAATTGTGTACGTACACACATTTCATAACCATTTCCTATATTCTCTCCAACACCCTCTACATCTTATGAAGGACTTGAGTCCACTTGTCCTACCATGCCTAAACTTCCTCCAACCATCCCTAGATTCTCTCTGTCAGCAACCTAGTCAAGGTGAGATGAGTGACACTTGTCTTCTCCTTCCCCCTTTCTCTCAACCTTCACCTTTGCTCACAACCATTCAAATCTATAGATCTGATCAAGACTGCTGATCTGAGCCACATCATCTTATCCTCTCAAAGTCTATAAAATCAAGAGCTTTAGTTGAGAAAGAGTTAGACTTCAAGAGACTTCAAGTGTATTTTGCAAGCTAATCATATGCATCTGTGAGTTTTTGAAGCAAATAGCAATAGCAATTATCATATAGCATTTTAGCATAATCATGTAGCTTTGCATATCATATTATTAGTTAACTACAGGTTATCAGTCCATTCTTCATATGCCATCTTGGAAGCCACTAGTGCATTGTCTGGGAGCACACCATTTGCAACCAGGAACAGTGGAGTTAGGACACAATGAGACATAAGCCATGAAGGTAAAATAATGTTTTTATTTTAGTATGTATTTCATGTAGTTTCATTGGTGGATTTTGGATTTCCTGTATGCATTTCCATTGTATTTTATTAAACTAACTTCTTATAGGTAACATTCTGAGGATGAAATTCAAGCTCATATAGTATCAGTTATGCCAAATGCCAACAATCCCCCTCTGGCATTGATGGCAACACCAATCAGATATACAATTAGAGTAACATCATCATCTGCAACTTACTTGCTGGTATCAAATCATCTGCTAGTTATCCTCCTTTTGTCTTCTCCCCCTTAACCAATTCTTCTCTCAATATGATCTTCAACTTCTCCCATATTTGATTTCTATTTTTCTCTCCCTTTGACAACAATTCCAAAGGTGTAAATGCATCACTTGTCTTAAATTCTACTGCTGTGTCTTCCATCATCTCAGAGCATTAAAATTATATTAGAACATTAAATCATAACTTTACATCAGAATTTCTCCCCCAAAGGAGTAGTGTGCACCTTCATCAATCCTTAGTGAAAGATAAACATGAAATCCATATGATTGATAGATCTCCATCATTCTAGTTCTTCCAATGTAGGGGTCTAACCCATAGTTTACCTCTAAGAAACTCAAAGGTAGCCTTCGGTAAGGGCTTAGTAAAGATATCAGCTAATTGATCTTTACTCTTCACATATTCCATCTTCACCTATTTTTCTTGAACTCTTTCCCTTAGGAAATGATACTTCAATTCAATGTGCTTGGTTATAAAATGAAGTACACGATTCATAGAAATATTTATTGCACTTGTATTATCACAAGTCATCGGTTCAGACATATCTATCTTGAATCCTTATAGCACATGTCTCATCCATATTTCCTGCGTGCAATTCATGGATGCAGCTACATACTCTGCTTCAACTATAGATTGAGAAACACAAGTTTGTTTCTTGCTTGTCCATGCCACTAATCTTCCACCAAGTATAAAATCTCCATCGGTTGTGCTTTTCCGATCATCCACATTACTTGCCCAATCGGCATCAGTAAAGACATGCAAAGTAAAATATCCTATATAGGGATACCATAAACCATAGTCTACTATGCCTTTGAGATACCCAAAAATTCTCTTCACAACTACCATTTGACTCTCCTTAGGCTCTTTTTGAAATCTAGCTACTAATCCAACAACATGAGCAATGTTCAGTCTACTATGAACAACATAGTGTAGCTTGGCAATCAAAGCTCTATACTCTTTTTCACTAACAGTAGGGGAATCATCTTGTTTTGATAACTTGCAGCTAGTTACCATCGATGTTCCTATCAATTTGCAGTCTTCCATGCCGAATGTCTTCAACACCTCTTTGATATACTTGGTCTAACAAATAAAAATACCACCATCGAGTTGTTGGACCTGTAAGCCAGTAAAAAACTTTATTTCACCAATTAGAGACATTTCAAATTCCTTTTTCATTATATCAACAAAATCCATATACGTATCATCATTTCCACCAAAAAATATGTCATCTACAAACACTTATGCTATCAACATCTTGTCTCCATTAGTCTTCAAATAAATGTTGCTATCCTCACTGGTAAGTTGGAATCTGATTTTGCTCAAATGTGCATGTAATCTCTCATACCATGCTCTTGGTGCTTGCTTTAGACCATATAGTGCTTTGTGCAATTTACACACCATGTCCTTATCATCAGTCAAGGAAAATCCATCCGATTGTTCAATGTATACTTCTTCTAGAATTCCATTCAAAAAGGCTATCTTGACATCCATTTGGTAAACTTTGAATCCCTTATATGCAACAAATGCCAGCAGCATCCTTACTCCTTCTAATCTAGGAACAGGTTCAAATGTTTCACCATAACCCTCACCTTCTACTTGAGCATACCCTTTGCAGACTAACCTTGCCTTGTTTCTTACAAAATTTCCTTCTTCATCTAATTTATTCCTAAAGACCCATTTTGTTCTAATTACATTCTTATCCTCTGATCTAGGAACAAGTGACCATGTCTGATTCTTCTTAATTTGATCTAATTCTTCATTCATTGCATTCACCCAATCATCATCCTTTAGTGCTTTCTTAACAGACTTGGGTTCAATTGTAGATATCAAACATGAGTTCTTTCGAATCTTTCTCTTGGTTTTCACACTCGCATTCTTATCGTTAATTATTTGCTCTTGTGAAAGGTTCAATCTGACATATCTAGATATTTCCTGTGCCAGTTCTGCATCTTCTGCATCAGGTTCTTCATTTTCTTCTTCACTGTCATTGCTTACCGGTTGAGCAACTAATTATGCATTTGCCAGTTCTTCATTATTCTTTGTCTCCACTTCAATGATCACAAGTTTTTCTTCATTATCATCCTTTTCAATTTCTGAATTACTTGTACCTTCAGACTTATCAGATAGATCATCAAATTTTACATTAGCACTTTCAACAATTTTCTTAGTTCTCTTATTGTAATATCTATATGCCTTACTCTTAGAAGAGTAACCAAGAAAAATTCCTTCATCAGATTTTGCATCAAATTTGTTGGTGTAGTTATCTCTCTTAATAAAACATTGACTTTCAATTTTTTTGAAATAACTTACACAAGGAGTATTTCCATACCATAGCTCATAGGGTGTCTTATTGTTACCTCTCTTCACTAGTACCTGGTTTAAAGTGTATACAATAGTACTAACCACTTCTCTCCAAAACATTTTGGATACATCACCCTGTAATAACTTGGTTCTTGCAGCTTCAACTATTGTTCTGCTCATCCTTTCTGCTATGCCATTCTATTGTGTTGTCCTCAAAGCAGACATCTATCTCTTGATACCCTGTTCATCACAATACTTAACAAATTCATCAGATGTGAATTTACCTCCTTGATCTGATCTTAAATACTTTAGATTCTTACTGGTTTCATTCTCAACTAGAGCTTTCAATGATTTAAATTTACTAAATGCTTTTGATTTCTCCTTTAAAAATGTCACCCACATCATTTTAGAATAGTCATCGGTGAAAATCATGAAATGCCTATCACTGTAATAACTCTTTGTTCTCATAGGGCCACAAAGATCATTATGTACCAAATCTAAAATACTCTCAGAAATACAATTATTGCTCTTGAAAGAAATAGAGATCATCTTACCATTTTGACAATCTTTGCATATCACACTATCTGGTTTGACAAGTTGGGGTAATCCTCTTACAACACTCGACTTGCTTATCTTAATCAAATTATCAAAATTAACATGACAACATCTTTTATGCCATAACCAACTATCTTCCATTCTTGCAACCAAACAATTATTAATATTAATATTCAAATGGAATAAGTTACCTCTAGTTTGCTTCCCAGTAGCAATCGGTTCACCATTACCTCCAAGAATTCTATAGACTCCACTTTTAAACTCAAGAAAATGACCTTTATCATTGAGCTAACCAACACTTAAAATACTATGCTTTAGACCATCAACCCAAAACACATCATCAACATTAATCTTCCCATTTAGAGAAATTGAACCTTTACCTTTCACCATACAGGGAGAGTTATTTCCAAATCTAACAACACCTCCATCAAATTCATCAAGGGTTACACACTTACTTTTATCTCCGGTCATGTGGTGTGAGCTATAATCCATTCATCACTATTGTCCATATGAGATATTAGTGCCTTTTCATCTGTCAATTCCTCCTTCATGGCTACAAACACAATTTCCTCATTGTCATCTTCATCTTCAGACTCCTCATAGGTCACACCTTCATCTACTGCAACATAACAATTTTTCTTTCCTTTTCCTTTGAATCTTCTAAACTTCTCTTTCTTATTAGTGTTAGGGCAGTCAGCCGCAATATGACCAATTTTACTACAAGAGATACACTTCAAAGCTAGCTTTCCTTTATACTTACCGGTGCCTCTTGGAAATATTTTTGCTAACAATGTCTCAAGTTACATCACTTGATCTTCATTGTCTTCATTTCCTTAGTTAATTCCATGACTTGACCTGCACTCATGATTTTGACATATTTTTTTAGCAGATGAACTGGTAACAGAATCTTTAAAGGTAGATTCAGTGGTTTTTGTCACACTATTGTCAAAACTATTTAACTCAAAAGTTGTAAGCTTACCAATCAATGAATCAACAGTTACCTTATCCTTTGAAATAGATCTAAGTTCTTAGATTGTAGATACTCTTATAGCATACTAAGGTTGAAGAGTTGTAAGCATTTTACTTACTATTGCATCATCTTCCATTTTACCTCCAACACTCTTTATCTTGCCAACAACTTCTTTGATTCTCCAACCACATTGTGCAATATTTTATCCTTCAAGCATTCTCATGTCATCTAAATTTCCTTTCAAGCTTTCCTCTTTGGCTCTTTGAACATGCTCATCTCCTCCATAGATTATCTCTAACTTCTCCCAAACCTCACCTACAATTTCCAATCCTTGAACATTAATATATTGTGAATCATATAAAGTACTTACAATAGCTTCTAGGGCTTGCATGTTATCTTTCTTCTCTCTGAGTTCATCCAGTGTCAAGGGAGTAAAAGTAGGAGCAACATATGTTGTTTCAACTTGCTTCCAATATTGTGCACCAAGACCTTTGATGTATATCATCATTCTGCCTTTCCAGATCTTGTAATTATCCTTGTTGAACTTAGGACCCTCTTTCTTCATCATCTTGACTTCCTCATTATCTTTCCCTCAAGCAGTTGGGCTTTCAGCACACAGAGGACCAAAGCTCTGATGCCAATTGTCAATCCTTTGAGAATCTAGTAAATACTGAGAGGGGGTGAATCAATATTAAGACCAATTGAAACTTTAAACCAAAAACAAACTTATATCAGATCTGAAATCATTTATCAGAATGTTTCAACTTCTTTTATCAAATATAACAACCTTTTTATCAGATTTCTTAACACATTAATCAAATCATTTACGACATCTATCAATTCTTTCACCACTTAAGCAATCAAATAGATTTGATCATTTACCAAATTATTATTCTTACCTATCAAATCAAACACTTTCTATAATAACTCTTATCACTACTGGTAACCTTTGATAAAACATCATCAATGGTGTACTCATAAATAGTGCATGAAATGTAACATAAACAATAACATCACATGAAAAACATTCCACACATGAACACCATAAGTTTTTGAAGTGGAAACCTAAATGGGAAAAAATCATGGTGGGAGTTGGCACCCACAACTATTTGTACTCTTTTGAAGTATGCCCTGGTAGGAGCTTAGCCCTGTTAGGAGCTTATAGTATGCCCTATTACGAGAAGACCTTGTTAGGAGTCACTTGGTTAAGGGATTTGCCTTGGAGCCTAGTTAGGAGCTTGATGATCTATTAGGATCAACCTTGTGAGAGGATTTAAAACTCTTTTGAGAGCTACCCTATTAGGGGACTTAAATGTTTAAGGCCTGTTAGGACCTACCCAGTTAAGGGATTTAACCTATTGCAACTGTTAGGGAACAAAAGTGAAAAAGTGATCTGTTACTTGCACTTCTCATCTTGCTTGATCAGATCCAGTTATGCACAACACTCTACAACTCTCAGGTAGATCTCACACTTCTCTTGGACAACTTAACACATTCTCTAAAACCACTAACACAATAAACATCAATTGTGCCATCCTAAATATCCATATCAACTAGGTCAGCCACTAAACCCTAATTACATCATGAATTTACAATAAAAATCATAAGGGTTTTTCTCAAATCGATATACAGATCATTACATCACATTACAATGTAATATCAACTATTGGTTGATCGTAACCCATCACAAAAAATCTAATCTGTACCAAAGTGAAAACCTTAAAATACTCTACTAAATGTTTCACTGATTCCCAAGAAATTATTCCTAGAATCATGCCAAAACAACAATCAAATCATTTCATGTGGGTTGTGCCATGTTACCACCTCCATGTAGACTTGTCGTCGATCACCATCATAACATAAATCGTTACTGGTTTGATGATATCTTCACCGGTCTTAAACCCTACTAAAACCTTAGCAAAACTTCATTAGAAATTAGAAACACGCCTTTCGGTAGTCATCACAAGTTTTGGTTCTGGTTAGATACTCCTTTCCATGATACAAGCTCACGTTCCAAACTGCAAATCAGCAATCATCACTGATCGTCCGATTCAATCAAAACATCTTTGCTTTACCGGTTAAAGTCCTATTTCGTAAACTCTAGTTCTCTGTTGGTAAACCCCATCTTTCAGTAAACCAAATCACTTAGATGATAAAAAAAAACATCAAGAACATCAGTAATCATCATTTGATATCAGTTGCCATCAATGACAACACAAATAACTGATCAAGTCATCTAATCACAAAATTTCAATCTCTTCATAAAAAATAGACTTCTATCCTATACTGGTGCAATCATCCATCTTCAACTGCATCATCCAATCTATATCAGTTATGCCAAATGCCAACATTAAGTGCCACTTATTACTTCTTATCATGAAATTATGAACTACCAAATTACATATCTCCATAACCCCTTTAACTATCTAGGTTCATTTTTAAGCACCAAATCAAATGTTCCTATTCCTATATCATTCCATCATCATGAAATTTCCTACATCTTTCTCCTACAAATGGAACTAAATTATTCCCTTAAGATTATCTTTGCCCAATGCATCAAGATTACTAACCATACACATATATGAGATTATGATAACAAAAGCTACTCTACTTTCCAATTAGAAACTCATGCTTATAAACCAAATAAGAATCATATGTTATAACAAGACTGCACAAAGTCTAACATCCAATTCCTTACTCCATCCTAAGATCTCATTCTTATACATAATGAACATTCCTACATCATAAACCATATGTTAATACATCATCTTATTTCATTACAAGCTCATAGTCTTTACATCAATATCATAGCCTATCACATAAGAGTACAAGATACAAGTACATAGTATTCTTTACATTTAGAATGGCATCATGTATACATTATACAATCTCAATACATATAAATCCGTTGCACACCCACTGCATAATGAAGAATCATATAATTCGTAGCCACACACACTAGTATCGCAGAAGAACATCCAAATGGAAGAAGGAATTAAACCACCCGACCATGTGGAACCAAATAGGAACCACCCCCCATGCTTGGAGATGACATGGGGTTCCAACTTACACCCAAGACCAATGTTGAAACTTAACAACCAGGGGACTCAACATGACATCCACAAAACAACAACCATAACAATGAATCACATCACAAGGATAATCATAAATCAATAAAATCCCAGAGGCATAATCAACAAATCAAGGCATAAGGATAATGGACACATGTAAGGAAAGAGTGTCATTACACGTAGTCATCATGGGAACCTATCAAAACATCAGTGCTACCCATGCAGAGCCATTTCAACCTACGAGGAATCAAGGGAGTTCGGCCCACCTGGATCACCAAGGTCTTCTCAATGATTCCTAGATCAACATAATCACCCTAGGGATATGAGTTGAGGCCATAAATCTCTCTTATTAAGGTGATTCCTAATTACCCAAACCCACTAATTAATTATTAATGTTATCATTGCAGTTAAACATAAACTCTTCATATGGTTCCATGAAAGGTCTAGACCCTTTCCTAACAGTCTATTGCTCATGACCTCGATCCTACACATGGAAGAACCCACTCTTCCAACCATGGAACATAGCCTTAGGGTAAAAAATACATCAAATAACATTACAATATCATCATGAAGGCTCACAAATGACATAGGAACAATCTCAACATCATTGACATAAACTGAAGCACAATATGAAGCATATATCCAAAATGCAAGCACGAGCATTCACCAAAGCAATATATCAATGATAAAAAGTATAGACATGAGTTTAAAAGATAATCCAAAAAAATTTCCAATCCTCAACAGTGAGGCAACAACATCCCACTGGAGCTCACATAAACATCCCTCAATAGTGAGGCATTCTTCCTCTTGTTGGAGCATAAGAACAACATAAATAAATCAAGATGGCATCATGAACACCTCTAAGGAACTCATTACAATCACAAAATGCCTCAGGTTAATACACAAAATCTGAAAAAAGATACCAACTTGAGAAAAACTACCAAAACTGGCAACTCTTGACAGAATAGCACAATAAATCCCAAACTAGCATTATTGGGAGATAGTTTAGATCTCCCATTCTATCTTTTGGCATTTTGGGGCCAAACATTAGCATTTTCAGTCCATAATACAAAAAACATTAAAAACAAATAAAATGTGAAATGGAACTTGCCCTGTTTTCATAAAGACACTTAAATGATAAAAAGACACTCCCATAAGGTGCGGGAGGATGAAATATCATTGGGGAAATACATAAATAAAACATTGTGATCATATAGAGAGAAAATGATAGCACTTGCCTATTAGGGTTCCCACAGATACTGAGAGGGGGGGGTGAATCAGTATCTAACCGGTGATAAGATTTTCTTAACTTAAAACATGTAGAGCATATTAATACTGTGTACCGGTAAATAGAAAGTAATGCAATAAACAGAGATAAAAACAACCACATGAAAAACACACCATAACACAATATTTTAATGAGGAAAACTGGTATGGGTAAACCTCGATGGGATTTGTGACCCACAATATTCACTTACTGGCCAATAAGAGAATATTACTGCTACAAGAGGGGCCTGCACATGCAGGAAGACCAAGTGGCTAGAGCTCACTGCTCAAATACAAAATGGAAAATCTCACTGACTTACAAAATGGATTATATAAATCCAGCGTCTTGTACTACTTCAAAATAGCATCTATAATGCTAGATCCAGTACCAGTTTTTGTTCTGCTTCTTACATAAACCCTTAACCTATAATTCACATAATAGGTTTGCCTTTTTTCACCTAATTACATTCCTCTTTCTCTTCCCAAATGTTCTACAATGATCTCTTATATATATGAGTCATTTTACAATGTTGCCAAGTCAGCTTAAAATGATTTTACAATAATAAACAAAATATATTAACAACAAAATTCCTATCGGCTTCTGTGCCGGTATGCTTGTTTTCACTTCCCGTGCCGGTGGTTTGTGTGCCGGTGTAGAATCTAACTTTGCTGGTGCTGGTGGATTGCCTTGCTGGTGACATAGGATTGTAAGGTTGCCATCAATGACAAAACCTTCAATCATCTACAATGTCTCATTGGAGTGTGCATTTGCCAACAATCTCCCCCTTTGGCATTGATGGCAACACTCACGAGAAAATTCAAAAAGTATAGTCCAAAAATATGTTACCAAAAATGTGTGAACCAAAAATGTGTGAACTCCCCCTGAGCAGATGAGTCTTGATTATTTTCTCATACCACTACTCCCCCTTTGGCATGAATGACAAAGGTTGTCAAAGTGTCAATAGAGTATGGTTTCCTGTCTCAACCTTGTAACTGGGTGGTTACAATTTGAAAAAGATTTGCCAAAACCAAATTTAGCCTTTCAAGAAACTTTTTACTATCTTTTATTGCTACCTCTGTTCTTTGAATTGTACCGGTGAGGTGTTGCATTTGCTCTGCCGGTGTTTTCTATCCTTGAACTAATGCATCGGATATTTCTTTCCTTAAACATGCGAGGTAGTCCAACTTTGGACTTAATCTCCATTTTAGATCCTTAGCCTTACTTTTTATTTTCTCCTTTTCTCTTTCTAGCTTTAGTAACTCTTCCTCAAAACTTGTTATCTTTTGCTCAAAAATTGATAATGAATCAGATGAATTAATAAAATTGTTAGCTAGCTTCTTAATTTCCTCCTATATCTTGCTCATTTTCTTGTCTATGTCAACTGTCAAAAAGTTTGTCTTACAAATGTCTCTATACAAAGTTTTGAACTCCTTAAGTGTGCTACACAGTTCCGATAGAAGTGTGTCAAACTACTTTGTACACTTCTTTATTTGTTCCTCAAAGAATTTATGTTTTTCTTTTTCTAACCTCTCTTTGAATGCTTCTTCCTTTATTTGCTCAACTATCACTATGTTGTCAGTAATATATTTAGACAAAGTGTCGAGTTGACTCAAAGAATCCTTATTATCTACATTGCCTTTTGGAGCTATCATCTTCAAAATTGGAATTGTGTCATCTATAGCTTTATATGCCTATGAACTACAATATGTTATTTTCTTTATAGAATCTAAAAGAACTTTAGTCACATTTGTTGATTTAAATCCTATAGTTGAAGGGTAAACACTCTAAATTCTGCCGGTGGGAGCAATATCCTTTCTTGTAGTGACCTCTGGTAGGTCAGCCTGTGTTTCCATTTCTTTAAGCAAAGGTTTTCGTTGTTCTCCTATTGCTGGTGGCACTATTTCCACATGAAGCTATTGCTCTATGTTACCATCTTCCGCTTTTCCTTGTGTGTTATCTGTTTCATTATTTACTGGTGGCTCACTAGCCATATCTATCTTACCAGTTGTGTCCTTTTCTATCATAATGTTGACTTTCTAAGAATCAACATCAACTGTGTATAGTACCTCAGAATTAGGATTTGTATCCTCTTGTGATACATCCATACTCTCATCAGCCGGTTGATCTTCAGTTGTTGTTACCGGTGGAGTAACTTGAGGTGGTGGGGATAAATTTTCTCTTATTTTGATTCTTGGAGGTCCACCAACCTTTACTTTTCCTTTATCCTTTTCTTTCTGATATACCTTGATTGGTTTAGGGTTTCTATACTCTTCTTGTTTTTCCTTCTCAATAAGGAATATATCCCATGCATTTTTAGTTTCCTCTACAACCTCATTTACTCTTCCAACCATTAGTGCAATATGTTGGTGTGCAGTAGAGAATACTAACTGGTTAGCCTCTGCAATTAGATCATCTATTTCTTTTGGAGAGTTAACTAGGTAGATAGCAAGTAGTTTCTCAATCTTTATTTTCTTGTCAAGCTCTATAACAGCTTGCCTTCTAGCTTCAAGTCTCTTAAATAGTTCTACCTATACTTCATCTATAATTTGCATCAAAAAATTCTTGTAGATATCCAAGTGTAGAATTACACTATTTTCAACTTTCTCCTTGTCATTAACTGATAATGTATCATATAGTTTGTTAATGTTCTTAAGTTGTCCTTCCTCTATTATTTCATCCAACAGTTTGTCAATTGGAGCAATATTTTGTTGAGTACTTTTCTTTGGTGTCAACTTTTTCTTCTTAGGAGTAGACTTCTTGACCGGGGGCCTCACTGCCTTTTGTTTTTGCCTAGTTCTTCTAGGTGAAGGTGTGGATATCAGTGAAGGTTCCCTTTTTCTTAAAACTCTTTTAAATGCTACAGACATATCACTCTCTGAAGAAATTGCTACCAGTGAAAGGTGAGTTTTTGGTTGTTGTTCTTGTAACTCATCTTCAATGATACCAGTTTGTTTCAGTACATCTTCTTTTATAGCCTTAGCCTGCCTTGAACCTCTCCTCATTATTGCTTCTACTTTCTTCACTGTCTTCTTGGATTGAATTTGTTTTTCAATGGTTTCAGCACTATCGAATACCTCTTCCTTAGGTTCATTGGGTGCTTCCAGAAGGGCTTTAGCACATGTTTCAATGATGTGATCATCTATCTCATAACCCATTTCAGTAACCCAAATTGTTCTTGGGGTAACTGCTTCCATCTAGATCTCATCCTTCCTGATGACAAAACATATCTCATCCTTGTATTTATTTACAAATTCCCATGACAGTTCGACTCTAGCATTCATCTGGGCCTTCAATGCTAGAAAATACTCATTGATATTGTTCTCTTTGTTTTCACCCATATTGTTCAATAAGTTAGATAACTGTTTCCCTACTAGTATGTCAAATCCAAGGTTCTTGTTACCTATACCAGGCACCTATTTGGTTATATGTAGCATTAAGAAAACAAGTAAGTTACCAAATTTGAATGTCCCTTTCTTGTCCTTCTTGATCTTTCCCAGATTGTCAATAAGTTCATCCTTTAACCATTCACATACATCGATTTTCACATTATCTTTAACTATATCATGAGCACTTTTTATGCATAAGATGGAAACTGAGTTAAGTCTGTTTGCATGATTTGTTTTGTAGCCTAGAATAATGCTAATGAATCTCACATTTATGTCAGTTACATCATTCACCCTTAAGGACCTTTTGTCAGATGTTGCACCTATCAGGCTAGTCACTAGGTCATTTGAGACCTTCTTTGTCTTGTCGGGTTTATTACCGGTGGAAGGTAACCCTGTTACAACTTTCATAGCTTCCTTGGTAATTTTATGAACCGAATCTAGCCAAAAGAAAGCACCATGTACCCTGCTCAATACTATCCTAATAACTTCCTTAGGGAAATCCAGAATGCTGAGGATTTCAGTGAATCCTAGGGTTTCAATAATTTTGTGTTCAGGTTTCACATTATTCGGAATCATCACATATGACAGTTTTATACATGTTCTTGATTTCCTCATCACCTAATTCTTGTATGTGGCAATGGATGTATATTCTAGGGTCTTCTACAAAAACAACTCCTTTGGGGATTTGGGAAAATGCACCAACATTATCATCCTTTTTAGCTATCTCAGGAACTAGCTGAAATACGGGCCTAGGGCATTTGATTACCTTGACTACAGTAGGGTTTGCTATGAATTTAGGTACAGAAGAGGATGCCATGATTATAAATACCTTTTCTACCTTTGGAAAGATTGATTGCTGAAATGCTTTGCCTCTTTGCTCAAAATGCCTTAGCTCTGGAAATTTTGCGCTCTTTGAATGTTTGAATGCTCGGTGAAGTGAAATGGAGCCAAAAACACTAATTTATAATGTCAATCTGCCAACTACCACATTTAATGCTTGCTGGTTAAGTAATCACTTAACATATCTATCGGTATAGAAGTAATTTCAACTTCTTACCATCAACTGAGGGAGTAATAGCATATTTCTCATTTGATTGCTAAACCCTCAAAAGAATTTTCTTCAATTAGATGAAGAGACTCCTGCCGGTGGAGTGTTACTCTGTTCTACCGGTGGAGTGTTGCTTGGTTCTACCGATGGAGGAGTATTCCCAACACCATTTAGGTCTGACTTTCTAATCCATTGTTTTGAGAATTCTTGGTTAACTTCTTCAATTTTTTCTTTTCCTTTCAAACTAGAATCTTTGTTGTTTGCCAGTGGTGCCTTACTTCTACAGAATTTTGCAATATGTCCAATCTTGTTACAAGCATAACAAGTCACATTATTTTTCTGAATAGCCTTCCCATAACCTATGCCAGTGTGTTCTACATTGATTAGATACGTGTCCAAATCTTCCACAAACATAGCATCTTACATTCATTTTGCAATTTTCAGAGTTATGACCAATTTTGTTGCATTTTGAACATTGACCAGTGGGTGCATTGGTATTCTGATAATTTCTAGATCTACATTGATTTTCTCTATGACCATACTTGTTACAGTTAAAGCATTTTCCATTGAATTTATAAGCAGTAGGTTGTCTTACCAATTTTCTATGATCCTGTGTGTTTGCAGTACCGAAGCTTTATTCTCAAATAGGTTTTTTAGCAATACTTCACAAAGATCAATTTTCATTCCCTTTTTCACAATTTTGTATGCTAAGTCGATTGTTGCACAAGGTACACTGTTTTCCCTTGCCGATTGGAAGAAACAATAACCTATCACTCTAATAGAAAACTTTAGCTCTGAATCAATTACATTATTCAGTTTTAATCCTCTACAATTGGATTCCACTCTGGTTAAGGAGATCAATTCCTTTTGTGATATCATCTTCTAAGCTCGAGAATGATCATAAATAGGGTAACTGGTGATCAGATGAATGATTTCCTTGGTTATTTTGAATGGTTTCTCCTCTAACCACATGAAATCATCATGAACTCTGCTCAAAACAAACTTGACCCACTGGGGTTTGAAGACATGGGGATAGGTTAAGGCTTCAATCAATCCCTTGATCTTAATGTGCTCATACTTGCTATCCAATTTCCCATCAGTGCACAATTCATCATAGGTGTCTTTGATTTCAACATGACCTAGTTCTTCAACTCGACATTTGGTGAAGAATTTGACATCCTAAACTAGTAAAACTCTATCCGGGATGAGTGAAAATGCGGTTTTGTCATCTGGTTCTGATGCTACTTTGGGAGTTAGAGAGTATTTTAGTGAGGGCTTTTCAACATTCTTAACAACAATGGGTTCTTGGATCTTCAGTGCCATTGTAGATTTCAGATAGAAATTATCAAAAGATCCTTAGGGTTTGAAAACTTTCAAACGACAGACACTTTTCCTCTTAACAAATATGAAACCGAAATCTTCAATAGATATGATCGATAAACCAGCTTAACAATGCGTTGAGATTGATGTAAATACCTTGAATTTCACTTTGGAGGAGGTTTGATCACCTTAGATTCACTTTGCTTTGTTCTCTCAAAAACTTGGTGAGTAAAAATGACCGCGTAAATGCTTTAAGTACACAATATACCTTATCGGGCTCCGTGCAGGTTAGGTTAAAACATTAAATGCACTCGGTTTCACTAAACTGATTTACTCTCCTTTTTCTGCTTTAACTGAGTAGCCATATTTCTTTCATTTACCGACTAGATAGGCTTCTTGTAGTTACTGACTTGACAGGTTTCTTGTATAGTGCTTTCAAAAGACTTTGATAGAATTTCAAACTTACTAATACATCTTTAACTATGCAGATTTTGACTTAAGTACATAATAAAGTGTAAAGTGGAAAAATCGAACCCTAGTTGTTCTCCCCTCCCCAACTCCAAGGAGAGAGAAGGGAGAGTCACTAGGGTTGATGGTTTTCACTTAGGAGAGACTTTACATTCAAAAGAGGGGTTGAAACCCACAAGATCCAATCCCACGCAATGCAAGATTGGATTCTAAATGAGTTTCAAGGGTTAAGACATCAAGGATACCCTCTTTTGTAAAGAATGTAGATAGAAAGAACTAGGAATGCATGTAAAGTAGGAAAGATTCGCTTATAAATAGAGATAGGGATATGGGATGAAGCTGCGGACCTGCAATTAGCAGTAAAATGTCGAGACGGTGCTATTCTGCAAATTTGAGCGAAAGTTGACGGGATGATGGCGCCCGGCGTGCACACGGTCCTCCGAAAAATCCGTGAAACGAAGGGGGATCTGTTCGTCTCTGCACAAGGACTCCAAATCTTCAATTACAACCGTGTACCTGCAACCTACACATAGAAAAGAGAGGAAAATTGGGGGGTTAGGGATGAGGGGTTTGCCTTTAGGTCAAACCCCGGTTTTGGAATTAACCAAGAAATGAGAATGTTGTAAATGTAAATGTTTGTAATGTAAACAAGTACTGATACCTTGTTGTAAGAATGTTTGTATTCTTACATGCGAAGGTGTAATGTATGTAGTATCTTGTATGTTGTATGTGATCTCCTCTTCAATGGTTGAATCCTTGTCTTGAATGCAACACTTAGCCTTGAATGGAGACTTAGAATGCTCAATTGCTTGAAGGAATGCTTGAATGCTTGAATGTTTGAATATTGCTTCTGTGTCTTGCTTGCATATGTTTTCCTCTTTTTTTCTACTTCCTCAAATGGGAGAGGAAATGTGGTTTATATACTTGTCAATTAGGGCTGATAGACTGATTTTCCCGACCTTAGGCCGACCAGGAAACATTATTTTCCAATTTGCAAACTTAAAGACCCAATGTCCACAAGAGACCGGGCCCAAAATAGGGCCAGGGACCAGGGCGCTGGGCGCCATGGTCCTGGGGGACCAGGGCACTGGGTGCCCTAGTCTTGAAGGACCAGGGCACTGGGCGCCATGGTCCCACCTCCCGGGACAACAGGGTGCAAGGAGGATCAAGCCAGTGTGCTGAAAAATGCAGTTTTTGGTGTCATGAACAAGTTTCGGGGTCTCCATTCATGTTCCGTGTTGCATCGCCATTGTGAAGACCCAAATGTAGCTGAAATTGCAAGTGTCACAATTTTAGGATGCTACATTTAGCCCCCACTTTAGCGGGAGTATAAGCGTATGCTCATACTTCTGATAAAGTACAAGGAAACAACATTGAAAAACTTTCACCATGTCAAGGAGGCAAGATACACCAAGCCCTCAGTGGACTAAGCATCTTACGACTTCGATTGACAAAGTAAAAGGGAAGATCACGAGGGAGAACCATGACTGTTAGTAGTAAGGTTCCCTCACTATGAGTCATGCAAGAAAGATATCAAAAATTTTCAAGGCAAAGCTAAATTTGTCAAGAAATTTTCAAAAGATATGGATGGGATGTATGCCCCCCTACGTTAAAGCGATCACACACGCCTCACCGGGGGTGATTGCTTTAAGGTAGTGATACATATAAGAAATGAGAAAGGAGCACGTTATCACAAGGATTTAGCCCCCAAGTGTGAGATAAGCCCAAGGATAATAGACACAAAAAACAAAGCACAAGGTGACTTCGCTTTCCTTGGGGTCAATATGCTGTATGATAATTCATGTATATCATATGTATGTATGCATAATTGTTCTTCATTCCCCAATCAAGGAAGGTCACCTAGAAGAAGGGAACACATGTGTCTTTTGAGTCAACATGAGAGAGACCAAAAGAGATCTCAATGTTTTGCATCGTCCTCAAGTAGACAACACTAAGGACAACAAATAGAAGAATGAGAATAACACATAGAAGAAGTAACAAAAGAGAGGAGGAGAGAGTCTGCTATGCTAATGAAACTAGTCTAGCACGTCATCTACCCCTCGATCTTGCTGATCAATATTTTGGGAAGGTAGGAAACACGCTAGAGGAGGAACATCCAACACAGCAGATGGAGCTATCACAAGATCCAAACAAGGGCTATGTTCATGTTCTGAGCCACGTTGTTCTTGTCTAGGAGCTAGGATAAGTGCTTTAGAAAATTCGTTAGATAGATGGTTATGAACATCAACATATTTATATTCACTATCAAAATGAACAGGAGTAACATTTTCATCATGAATAACATTTTCATCTATATCATCATCAAGATTTATAAAAATAGGATCTTTAACTCGCACAGGATCAAGACCATCATGCATCTTATGTTCAGGAGATTTCGGCTCAATCATCAGCTGAGGAGAAAATGGAATAATATTAGTTGAAGGTGTTTTTGGGGATTGCAAAGTTTGAGAAGTAGCTGCCTAAGCTCTAAGACGATGCTTTCATCGGCATTCACGTGCAGAACGATTTCGTCTAGTCTTAGTAGGAAGTTGAGAAGATTGAGGAGGAGGAATGTTCTCATCCTTATCACTTGGGTGTTTAGGTTGTGGTCTCTTAGGTTGAATAATAGGAGAAGAGGAAGGTCTCTTCTCTCCATAAGAGGAAGGAGGAGGAACTGCTCCATATAAGGGAGGAATACTTGGTTTAGAAAGGAGACCAAGTCGATTATGATGAGGAGGGATAGGTCTACTTTTAGGAATTTTATTAGTCATAGGCATAGTCACATTCATAGGAATGGGTTGGGAATCTTCTTGAGGAAAGACATTAGTTTTATCTTTCAAAGGAAAAACTTCCTTCTCAAGAATGATAGGAATGTCAAGTTTGGGTGTTCTAGGTTCTCTTAGAGATAGGATCATATCTTTTTTCCACTTTTGATAAGATTTAAAAAGATGATCACTTCATGGAGGAAGAGATTGGAATTGTTTAGGCCAAAAGTAATCAATAGGAACGCTAGAAGTTCTTTCAGCTGGTTTAAAGAGACTATGATTGACAGTAACAACTTCACCATTATGGGGAAATTTCAAACACTTGTGAATAGGAGAAGCAATAGCTTTCATGGAAGATAGTCAAGGATAGCCTAGCTTCACATGAAATTGTTCGGATAATGGAATAATAGAAAAGTCCACATCAAGGGATTTGTTATGGACCTCAATGGGTAATGTAATAGAACCAATTGTAGGAGAAGAAAATGCATCAAATAGTTTCACAACCACATTTGTTTCATCATAGATCACTTGATTCAATTGCAAAGTAAAAAGAAATTCTTCAGTAATGATATTAACCATACAAGAAGGATCAATAAGCACTCCACGACAAGGTGTATTCTTGACTTTTGCAACTATATATAAAGGACCATCAGGTGCCCTGATAGTTTCACTAGAATCAAAGGTGATGGAAGGTTCTTTAGGGATTTTCTACTGCTCTACAAAGTTAATCACATTCGGAGTCATAGACACAAGATCATCAGGTGAGACAGAGGAATCAGTAGTATCAATTGCATTAGAGGTATGAGAAGGTAATGGATCAGTAAAAATCTTAAGATTTTGGTTAGGAGGAGCTACAGATGTGTTGCCTTTATCATTCACACCAGAAACAGAGATAGTATTATTATCAATCAAATCTTGAATTTTACCCTTTAAAGCAAAACATTTTTCAGTATCATGCCCAGGATGATGATGAAATTGACAAAAAGATTTGTTATCAAAATAAGGTGAATTAATCTTTGCAGGATCTATTTGCCTTATAGGAGGAAGAGTAAGCACATTTTGTTCCAATAACTTATTCATAATACTATGCAATGATTCATTCAAAGGAGTAAACTTTCTTTCTTTCTTGAAAAACTTAGAAATAGGAGGCACACCTGATGCCGCATTCACATTATTGTTGATGATGTTTTCATTGAATTTAATGGACTCTCTGTTTGGTTTAAACTTCCCAAATGGTTGTTGACTACTATCACCCTTATCACTCGGAGCCATAGGATTTGCTTGTTCCATTTGACTCACAATCAGTTGATAATTGTGAAGAGTTGTGCACAACTGTTGGAAAGAAGTAAACTCAGAAAATAGAAGTTTTTCTCTAATATCTTTTTGTAAATTAGAAATAAAGATTCTTTGAATATCATTGTCAGGTACTGGAAAAGAAATTTGAGCATACAAATGCTTATATCTACCAATGAAATCAGTCACTTTTTCTTTAACACCTTGTTTACAATGCATTAAATCAATCAAAGTAACTTTAGGACTTATATTGTTTTGAAATTGTTGAATAAAAGCATTTGCAAGTTGTTTGAAAGAAGTAATAGAATAAGAAGGCAATGAGCAATACCATTGTAGGGCTTTATCTCTTAATGTTCTAGTAAACAGTTTTGCAAGCAACCTTTGGTCATAAGCAAAATCAGTACATATTGTTTGAAAGGTCTTAACATGTGTTAGAGGATCACCCTTACCATTATAAAGCCCCAAATGCGGAATTTCAACATGTTTAGGGGGGATAGCTCAAACAATGTCAAGAGAAAGTGGGCTTGCAACATCAAATGTGGGCACACTAAACTTAGATTGATTCATAGAGGCAATTTTTTGTTGTAAAGAAGAGACAGTTTGTGCAAGATTGTTGATGGTCGCTTCAGTCGAAGAGTTCATATTAGATGTGTTAGATTGTGATGGAGGTGTTATGTTATTGAAAGAAGGTATTGATTGAAAGTAAGGTGGCGGGACACTATGATAGTTAGTCATAGGAGATGATTGGAAAGGAGGAACACTACAAGGAGGAATGGAATGGTTAAATGAATTGCCCCCTTGTGTCATGTTCATTTGTGGAGATGTAATAGGAACACTCATTGAAGGAATGAATGAAGAAGTTGGATTGAATGAAGGAAGAGGGTTGATTGAAGAAGAGGGATTGCCCCCATGATTAGTGATCATAGATGGAATGTCTTGTATTGAAGTAGTCATTATGCTTGATGTAAAAGTAGGTATACTAGCAATAGAAGTTGTCAAAGGAATAGAATGATTAACTTGAGTAGGAGGTTGTGTATAACCTAAGGTTTCAGCACAACTTTTCATTGGCATCACATTCGAATCCACAATGTGTGCAATACCACGCAAAATATCAATTCCATTCTTATCACTTTGAACCATACGTTTTAGACCCTCAATTAAAGGAAGAGCTTGACTATCGGGGTATTCTTGAGACATCCATTGTCGAAAATCATCAAATTGGTTATCCAATTTTGAAAGTTGTTCTACAGAAACCTCATGGAGAGCTTCTTCATCATTAAGAGGATTAGAGGAATTACCCATGTCCTCGTTAAAAGGGCCATTCAAATTAGGTTCCATCTCCTCGGTAATTACACCTTGGAAAGACTTAATTCTAAGGCTTCGTCTAACGGGAATAGTGTAAGTAGGGCTTATTGTTGTAAAACTCATGCACTAAAGAGAGAGAGAAGATTTTGAATTTTAGAGGTAGCAAATTTCAATAATACCAGCCAATCTCCTAGATTTAAGCTGTTAAATGCAATCAGGACAATCTCCCGAAATTTCAGAAAAAATGTCCGGGACCGTGGCAAACGGAGTGCACACGGTCCTCGCAACTTTTTTTGAAATTTTCAAGGATGAAAGTTATGATGATTTTAAAGCTAATCTGAAAAAATTGAGTGATTTTATGATCTGTAGATAGGCCAAATTAAAGTTGCAATCTCAAAATTGAACCCTACCAAGATTGTTGAAAAATGTAAATTTTGAATTTTGAAAAAGGGGGAAACTGAAATTTTGAATTTTATGATTTTAGAGGGAATACTAAAAGAAATGCAAGTTTTGAAATTTTAAGAATTGACTCAATTTCATGCAAAATTCAATTTTGAAAATGGAAATCAAGGTTGTTGCAATTAAACACTTAATTTCAAAAGTCACAAACTGCAAAAATTTGAATAAAGCACTGAAATTTTGAATGAATGCCAACACACTTTTCAGATTTAGGACTGTAAGAAACACAATTTTGATATGAATTTTAATTTCAACAATTTTTGAATGATTAGAAGCATCAATCCAAGCAATCGCTAGACCAACTTTGACTTTAATTTTGAAAGTGTTAAAATTGATAAAATCAGCCAAAATTCTGGATTTTAGCATAAAAATACAGTAAGATCTAGCTCCCGAAATTTCAAAAAAAATGTCGGGGACGATGGCGCTCGGGGTGCACACGGTCCTCGCAACTTTTTTCCAAATTTTCAGGGATGAAAGATATTGTGATTTTATTGCGGAATCCAAAGTTACAGCTGATTTGGAAGTGTTTTGATTAGTGAAATTATTAGTCAAAGGTTGAATCAAGAAGGTCTTAAAAATTAGGGTTTTGACATTTAACCACTTAATTTTTAGAATTAAAGCACAAATATGAATTGACAATTTGCAATAGAAGGGTACATCTGAAACAAGCATTAACAATTAAACATTTCACAAATTTAATTACTAAAAAGAAAATTTTAGGGTTTTTATGCAATCAACCTCTAAAATTTGCAAAAGATCAAACATGGAAATGTAATTAAGGAAACAAAATTTTCAGATCTAACCATGAATAATCAGAATGAGGATGTTCACGTTGGGTTCACCATAATGTAAAGCGGAAAAATTGAACCCTAGTTGTTCTCCCCTCCCCAACTCCAAGGAGAGAGAAGGGAGAGTCACTAGGGTTGATAGTTTTCACTTAGGAGAGACTTTACATTCAAAAGAGGGGTTGAAACCCACAAGATCCAATCCCACGCAATGCAAGATTGGATTCTAAATGAGTTTCAAGGGTTAAGACATCAAGGATACCCTCTTTTGTAAAGAATGTAGATAGAAAGAACTAGGAATGCATGTAAAGTAGGAAAGATTCGCTTATAAACAGAGATAGGGATATGGGATGAAGCTGCGGACCTGCAATTAGTAGTAAAATGTCAAGATGGTGCTGTTCTGCAAATTTGAGCGAAAGTTGACGGGATGATGGCGCCCAGCGTGCACACGGTCCTCCGAAAAATCCGTGAAATGAAGGGGGATCTGTTCGTCTCTGCACAAGGACTCCAGATCTTCAATTACAGCCGCATACCTGCAACCTACACACAGAAAAGAGAGGACGATTGGGGGGTTAGGGATGAGGGGTTTGCCTTTAGGTCAAACCCCAGTTTTGGAATTAACCAAGAAATGAGAATGTTGTAAATGTAAATGTTTGTAATGTAAACAAGTACTGATACCTTGTTGTAAGAATGTTTGTATTCTTACATGCGAAGGTGTAATGTATGTAGTATGTTGTATGTTGTATGTGATCTCCTCTTCAATGGTTGAATCCTTGTCTTGAATGCAACACTTAGCCTTGAATGGAGACTTAGAATGCTCAATTGCTTGAAAGAATGCTTGAATGCTTGAATGTTTGAATATTGCTTCCATGTCTTGCTTGCATATGTTTTCCTCTTTTTTTCTACTTTCTCAAATGGGAGAGGAAATGTGGTTTATATACTTGTCAATTAGGGCTAATAGACTAATTTCCCGACCTTAGGCCGACCAGGAAACATTATTTTCCAATTTGCAAACTTAAAGACCTGATGTCCACAAGAGACCGGGCCCAAAATAGGGCCAGGGACCAGGGCGCTGGGTGCCATGGTCCTGGGGGACCAAGGCGCTGGGCGCCATGGTCCTGGGGGACCAGGGCACTGGGCACCCTAGTCCTAAAGGACCAGGGCACTGGGCACCATGGTCCCACCTCCCGGGACAACAGGGTGCAAGGAGGATCAGGCCAGGGTGCTGAAAAATGCAGTTTTTGGTGTCATGAACAAGTTTCGGGGTCTCCATTTAGGTTCCGTGTTGCATCGCCATCGTGAAGACCCAAATGCAGTCAAAATTGTAAGTGTCACAATTTTAGGATGCTACATAAAGTAGGAACTGTTAGGATTTGATCTTTGAGAGAGTGCAGTCCCTTCATACCTTTACCAATTAATTTGGAATAGGTTCACCTAACTCGGTAGGTAAGGTGCTTTCATTATTTGACACAATTTTATTCTTTTTCCAAATCATCTGTAATTTGCTTTTTATTTCTTGAGTGTCTCCTCTAGGTTGATCTCTGCAATCTCCAGCCAAGTGTCCAACTTTGTGACAATGAAAACATGCCATACCAGGATTTCTCCATGATCTTCGGTTGTTCATTCCAAACCTTATAAAGCAGTTGGCACTTATATGTCCATATCTTCCACAACATTCACACCATATCCTTGTATTGTAATCCCATGGTATTGCAGCATATGGTTGGTTAAGTTCTCTATCAGTTTGGTAGCTTCCAGCATTTGCTCGGTGTGCAGACCACATATAGTTCTTTTTCTTAAACCAACACTTCTCGGTACCGTGTCCATATCTATTGCAGTTTTTACAAAACCCTTTGAATTTTGCCTTCTTATAATTGCTAGCACACTTTGTCCTAGATTGGTTAAATGTGTGACCATATTTATTGCAATTGTAACAATAATCATTGGATTTAGTGACATTCGATTGCTTACTTTTTCTGATTTGGCAGATGTTGGCAGTATGACCTTGATTTCCACAGTAGTTGCAGATAGGATTCTTCCTTTTGATGTTCTTCTTGTTTCCAGCTTACTTTGATGATCCTCCTCTCTCGGTAGTATGAATTCCCTTCTCAGTAGAGTCTTTTCCTTTGTAACCGAGTCTTGCATCTTTGTTGGGTCTTCTTGTATTTAGTTGCTCATCCAACATATTTGATGCTTCATAATTCTTCTTTAGTGTTTCTTTGGATTTCTTCTCTATTTTAAGTTCATCGGTCAACCTTGATACTTCAAGTTTCAATGCTTGATTCTCATCATCTTTCAGATTTGCTTCATGATGTGCATAACCTAGTTGATCTGACAGATTTTGTTGAATCCCAGTCAATCTTATGATTTCATCATTCTTTTCAGATACTAATGCTTCAAGTTGTTGTTTCTCTCTTTCTAGATCTCTTACTTTATCCTCGGCTATTCTCAATGCATCAAGATTTTCGGTCATCTTTGTGCTGAAATGCTCATGTTCTCTTTTCATTGCTTTTAGCTGATTAGTCAGTGCTTTGTTCTTTTCTTTCAACACTTCAATCATTTCTTTAGTCTCTTCAGACATACTATTCTCAGATGATGTCTCAATTTGTTCTACTAACTCTTGAGAGTCCTGCAATTCATCAAATAATCTCCTTCTAACTTTCAATGATTTTTGCATTTGTCTCTGCATGTCTGCAATCACTTGATTAGCATGATCCAACTCTTCTTGCAGATATACAATTCTCCAAGATTGTTTATAGCCTTCCAATGATAAGATCTTTCTCTTTAGGTTGTTAAACCTTTTTCAAGATTCAAGCTCTAATACCAATTGTTAGGCCCAATATGGAAAGCTAATGTACTGAGAGGGGAGGGGTGAATCAGTACTTCAAAACTTTTCTTCAACAATAACTTTATTGTTAAGCACAAATTGAATAGTGCAGTAACATAATATAATGCTAAAACAAATAAATAACAATCATACATGATTCACTCCATAACACATATATTTTGATTACGCGGAAACTCTTGGTTAGAGAGAAAAATTGCAGTGGGGATGACACCCACAACTTCACTATTGCAATAATAAAGGTTGCTCGGTTAGAGCTACATGTTTAGCTATTTCTGATAGCTTACCTTGTTAGGAGTATCAAGATTTGTTAGATCTACCTTGCTAAAGGATTTTACAACACTTATTCTGAATGCTGCACCTGGTTAGAGGCTTTACATTTTATAGACTTAGTTAGAGTCTTTTACCTTGTTAGAGGTTTTTCTTACAACTCAAAATATTACAATCAAATATTTACAAATTATCTGCAACTTTACATCTGAAATGTTATAGCAGATTCTATGTGCTCTAAATGATATTACCTTGCTTATAGCATACCTTGGTAATCTATATATTAACTCGGTAAACCCTTCTGTTTACTCTGTTCCTTGACTGTTCTCTGAAATCCTTCTCAGTGACCTCTGTGTTTCTCTGTCAACTGTAACAGTCATAACACTCTATGATATCTCATGATTTTCCTTTTTGTATATGTCCTACTTCACACACACATGCACATATATCTAATCCTGAATTCATGCTGTATAAATAGATATCTTATGTCAGTGATCTGGTCCATGCTTCAATCTTACAAACATGATTTCTCGAATGAATAACCATGCAAAATATTTCATTGGTTAGATGACCTCAAAATCATACACAATCTTTAAGTGCAATTTCCAATGTGATAACAGTTACTTGTTCCTCAATTTTTGTAACATGTTTCCCATATATGTCCAAGTTCAGTGAATCTAGTAACATGTTTCACTCGGTGTGTGTTCACTTGGTATTTCATTCTTGCTGCTTGGTAGACATAGAGTGTTACTCGGTAGAGTGTTCGGTGTATACTATGCTCTGAGACTACTTTCTTCTATAACCGACTGCACTATGCTTACCGACTGAAAGATTCCGCAAAAGTAACCGACTAGAATATATAGAATAACTTTGAACATAAGACTAATGGAAATCTTAGTAAGTAGTAACACCTTCAATCACCTACAATTTCTCATTGGGGTGTGCATTTGCCAACAAATATATCTCATGAAAGGTTCAAAAACAAGGAGGGTACTGTAGATAGGCTAAATCTACATTGACAACTCAACATGCTTGAACATGAGATAGGTGGAACACTTCCACAAAACATAAAACAAAGAAAGAAATTCTGATGTTGGATTTTAAGATCTCTGAGAATCCCCAGTATTGCAAGACCAATGCCTTATCCAAGGGCAACAGAGTCATACATCAAACTGTAAATGAAAACTCTCACTGTAAATTCATCTTCATCATGAAATATTCCCACATTAATGCCTTACATAAATACATTACTAAGATCCTTCACAAAATCATCAGATCTTGAAAATATACTCCATTATTCATGATTAATTACAGAATTTAAATTCTTCCTTGAAGAATCCCTGCAAACAATCACAACAATCTCCTTGAGATGACAAATTTCAAGCCTCCTTGAGGATTTAATTTGAAACAAAGAAATACATATCTTAGAGACAATTTTGTGTGAATTTATGCATGCCTTACATACATAAGAACTTGCAAATAGAAACACCTACAACAAGAATTAAACTCCATTACTAAAAGAAAAACAATGCCCTATACAATCTTGAAGAAATGGGAATAAGAAGAGGAGGGAAAAAGATCAAATTTGCATAACACAATGCTAAGTGTCCCCTTTCTCCAACTAAATATTTTCCTTTCTCCTTCCTGTGGAAACTGCTCTCGAAATATCTCATATTTGTTGAAACAAACTTCATGATTGAATTTCTCATTCTGACTCATTCTGAGATCTTTCCGGTGATATATAATACTTGCATATTTGGCCAAAAAATACCCCTTAGGCGAACTAATCTCTCAATGCACCTCTGTCATTTAAATTTTTGAATTTCTTATATAGTTGGAACTATATATTTAATATTAATTTTTAGCTTGATTTTTGGCCTGATGCCCTGCCACGTGTCAGCATGCGATTCGCTAATGGGGTCCACTAAGCACCACCTCACTGATTCACCACATCATTTTCTCCATAACCACCACCTATCTACCATGTCATCGACACATCATCACCATATCATCACCATGTCATCACCATGTCAGCAGGACCCATGAGCTGGACCGCCACTTGGACTTGCCACATCACTTTTTGCCATTTTGCAAAGGGTAACGGGCGTGCATCTTTGCCTCATGAAACAATGCGAGTCGTAGATCTTCGATGAACTTGCATGATCTTTAATCCTTCACTTTTTCATACATGTTTTTTGCCATTTCACAATGGTTATTCTTCGAGCATCTTCACTTCATGAAACTACATGCACCATAGATCTTCGAAGAACTTGCTCACTAGTTAAGTCGCCCTTTCTCTACAAAACTTGCCTACCTTGGGATTCATGCCCATGTGGGATCCGCCTAGTCACCACTTGGCCTCCTTGGTCACCTCAAGAAATGCACCCATGCGCGTGGGGTCTATTGGGCGCCCAACTGACACCATCCGTCAAAAGCCTTTGAGCTTTGATATTATACTAGTGTGGAGCTTTGCATTTAAATATCTAAATTTCTGCCCGCCCAGTTAATGTGGGATATATGTATCTGCCTGGAAATACATTTTTTAGCAATTTCCTAAGTGTTTTAATGGCTACCAAATGCATCCACCTGGAAGTTTTAGTGTCTTTCTTACCTATCCTCGGGAGGGAAATGCCTTACACCTGCCTTTGTATTTTCTTAGTTTCCATGTCTTTTACCTGTTGTGTGGGAGGACCTTTGGCTTGGAGCTACTAATTGCATTGATTTCAAAACTTATAAGAACCCTCTTTAACCACCACGTGCCTGTGAAGATGCTAGAAAAGTCATGGAGTATGGCTTCATGCCAGATGCCATTTACTTTGGTAGTTTCTTCAGCCTTCCAAAACACCACATACAAGGGAGGAATGGCAATTAATTTTATTTGCTAAAGGTTTATTGCCTACCAATGCATTTGTTTAATAATTATTGCTACCTCTTTACCATTTTATTGAAGTTTCTAATCCATTTAATTGGATTTGCTAAGAGTTCTCAATGGTTGGCCATGTGCATTTGTAGAAAATTTTATTGCTGAAGGTTTATTGCCTGCCAAACACATTGCTTGAAAGTTTTAATTGCCTTCTAAACTGCCACACTATTTACTAGGGAGAACATGCTTGGATTTTAATTAATCTTCTTTTGTCTGCAACCACGTGGGAGGGGAGATTGCTGGCAAAAGTCATGGAATTGGATTTATGCCTGGAAAACATGCATTCTGCTGAAGTTTCCATGTCTCTTTTTATTTTATTTTATGGCTAGCAAGGGAGGACTTAGCAAAGGTTGTGGAATCAAAATTTACACTTTCCAGTGCATTTACTCTGAAGGTTTGAGCCATTTTAACATTTTCCAACCATTTGTTTGGGAGAACGCTACCAAAATTCAAAAACTTTGGTTTTACACCTTTTCAGCTATCAAATAGCCAGGCATTTGCTTCAATGTACCATTAATGTCCATATTGCTCTTATAATATTCTCTAGCTTCTTCCAAATCTCTTAAATCATAAAACACATGATTTAAAATAACAATTTAAACTTTCCCTGAAAAAACACATGAAGTGGCAAGTCAGGTTGGGCCCCAAAGTGGGTCCGGCTAAAAAAAAAATGTTTTCATGCAACTGACCATTGAAAATACCTCAAGAACCTTTAACATTCCTTTGGAATTGATCGACACCATTTTCAGATCATCAAACTGAGTTTTACAACTTTCAGACACTTGCGCCACATTTTTGCATTTAATCACAAAGATATAATTTTCAAACTGGTCAAAACACCTTTCTGGACTTCACCAACTAATAGGCATGTACTTTGATATACAAACATGAACTCTACCAAATAGTTTCTCATGAGTAATCCCGAGTGAAGAAATATTAATGGTCAAAGATGACCAACTGGCTTTGTCGGCACTGTAGATCTGATGAAGTCAATGCGTAGGCAACTCATGATGCCTTTCTTAAAAATAACAAACAATCTCTGTAGACCCCCAAATATGAGGCATGGGTACCTTGAAGTACATATCAAAACTTGGAATACTCAGTTTGACTAAAATATTGACTGGGTGCAAATGGTGTGCTCATGAAAATCACTACTTTAACTGATGCGGCAATGAAAGTACAGAACACTGAATGAGGTGGCTCAAGAAACCCTTTTGAAAACTGATCAAATGGATTGGCAGGAGCTTGAAATTTGAAATATAGATTTTCTTTTATACCAATAATAGCTTGAAAACCTAACATTCATCGAGGCAACTTTTACACTTATGCAAAACAGGGCTCTGACTAGCTGCTGAAACAGGGACTTGTCAAACAACACAAACTGCAGACAGATTGAGCCTGCTAAAATGAGCAAATGGATTCACAAAGTTCAAGGAGGCTCGCATTTATGCATAGAATTCAATCCATTTTGAATTTTAATATGATGATCAACAGGGCAAAAGATATAGGAGCTCAAAGTAGGCTATTCAATAAAATCTGCATTTACACCTAATATGCACTTTCAGCTCACCCCTTGAAATGGGTACCTGATAAATTGATCCAAACTGAATTTTGAAAGTTACACAACACTTCATTAGCTAACTAAAAAGTGTAGGACACACTTCCCAATCCTTACCCTTTGAAAATCAACTGGCTCCATTTTACCCTCTCTCTAACTAGGCCATTCAAACTGACTCATTTTATGATCATTTAGAAATGTGGATCAAAATTTTGAAACGAGCCTCTCAAATTCACTAAAATTAATGAGTCCCAATAGGAGATGTTGGAACTGACGGTTCGTGATCACGATGAGCAAAACGAGAAATTGGCCACGTGCCAACATTTGATTGAATGAGACTGACGATTTTTTCATCAACTGACAAAATGCTGCCCTAATAAAAATGTAGGGAATTTTGAAAAATTGAGATAGGCTTTTGTAGGGACCCCTCTTGCAGCCTCACAGGTTCAAATAGATCATTCGCAGGTGTCACAGGATATGAGTTAGGGCCCGTCAAAGTTTGACAATTTTTAGCACTTAAGGCGCTTAAGAGACAACGCCTGTAGGGTATGAGCCCGAGCGTTCGACTGAGTGGGGGAGACAAAATAGGAGCATGCATAGGGTAAGAATTCCTAGCTGGACATGTCGAAACTGATGGTTCATGATCATGATTCAAGAAAAATAAGAAATTGGCTACGTGACAACATTTGATTGAATGAGACTTACGATTTTTTCACCAACTAAAAAAATGTTGCCCTAATAAAACTATAGGGAATCTTGAAAAACCGATATAGGATTTTGTAGGGCCCCTCTCATGGCCCTATAGGTTTAAATGGATCATTCACAACTGCCATGGATTCCGAATTAGGGCTTGTCAAAGTTTGAGAATTTTTAGCACTTAGGGTGCTCAAGGGATGATGTCGGTAGGGTATGACCCCGAGCGTTCGACCGAGTGGTGGGGGGGGGAAATAGGAGCATGCATAGGGTAAGAATGCCTAACTGGACATGTTGGAACTGACCGTTCATGATCACGATGAGCAAAACAAGAAATTGGCCACATGACAACATTTGATTGAATGAGACTAACGATTTTTTCATTAACTGAAAAATGTTGCCTTAATAAAACCATACGGAATCTTGAAAAATCGAGATAGGCTTTTGTAGGGACCCCTCTCATGGCCCTATAGGTTCAAATAGATTGTTTGCAAGTGCCATAAATTTTGAGTTAGGGCCCATCAAAGTTTAATAATTTTTAGCACTAAGGGCGCTCAAGGGACGACACTGGTAGAATATGACCCCGAGCGTTCGACCGAGTGGGGGGAGGGAAATAGGAGAATGCATAGGGCAATAATTCTTAACTAGAAACATCAGAATCAATGGTTCATGATTATGACGAGCAAAATGAGAAATTGGCCACGCAACAACATTTGATTGAATGAAACTGATGATTTTTTCACCAACTGAAAAAACGTTGCCCTAATAAAACCATAAGGAATCTTGAAAAACTAAGATAGGTTTTTGTAGGGACCCCTCTCGCAGCCCTATAGGTTCAAATGGATCATTCATAGGTGCCATAGATTTAGGGTTAGGGCCTATCAAAGTTTGATAATTTTTAGCACTTAGGGTGCTCAAGGGACAACGTCGGTAGGGTATGACCCCAAGTGTTAGAATGAGTGGGGGGGACAAAATAGGAGCATGCATAGGGTAAGAATACCTAAATAGACATGTTGAAACAAATGGTTCATGATCATGATGAGCAAAATGAGAAATTGGCCATGCGACAACATTTGATTGAATGAGACTGGTGATTTTTCACCAACTGAAAAAATGTTGCCCTAATAAAACCGTAGGGAATCTTGAAAAATTGAGATAGTATTTTGTAGGGACCCCTCTCATGTCCCTATAGGTTCAAACAGATTGTTTGCAGCTGCCAAGGATTCTGAGTTAGGACTCGTCAAAGTTTGAGAATTTTTAGCACTTAGAGCGCTCAAGGGATGACACCGGTAGGGTATGACCCCGAGCGTTTGACCGAGTGGGGAGGAAAAATAGGAGCATGCATAGGTAATAATTCCTAATTGGACATGTTGAAATTGATGGTTAGTGATCATGACAAGTAGAATGAGAAATTGGCCACATGACAACATTTGATTGAATGAAGCTGACGATTTTTTTGCCAACTGAAAAAATGCTACTTTAATAAAACCATAGGGAATCTTGAAAAAAAAAGATGAATCATTTCGAAATATGAATCCCCCATTGACAAATTTTTACAACTTTTGAGCAATCTTGAGCAATTTTGCCAATATGAGTAACCTATGACTAGGCATAACAAATATTGGTCTAGATGACCTTATTACATAAAAAATGATTATATTTCACCTTATTTACATTGAGAATCCATAAAAACACTTATTCCAAATTTAACCTTGTGGAGGCTTGATGAGCAAGGAGGTCATTAAATTTGGCGAAGTTTCCAAAGGCAACCAAATTTAACACTTATAATTTAGATGAAATGAATTATATATAATCTGAAGATTATACAAACAACACTTATGATGAAATAAAATGAATTGTATTATTCATTAAATAAACATTATTAACCATTGTTAATTATTGGATTGAAGATTAAAGTTTGAAATGATAACACCATGCACACATGAGTAACAATTTATATGATCAAATATCAACTTCTGTATATATGAAAATATCAAATGATTACAAGTGTATGTCCATACACAAATATGGCATAAACACCAACTCAAACAAAATGTATGTCTATATATGTGAATGTATGTCCATATACAAAATATACATGTCAACTAGACATGCAAGCATCCCAAAACTATCTATAACATCCTAAGCTACTGATGGATCATCAAAATTGATCCTCTTCATTGCATTGCTCGGCTCTGAAGGATCCTGCACAAGAAAAAGCAAACCACGATTAAGATTAGTTATATTATATAACTCACATTTGAAAAGTTAACATAAAAATGAAGTATAATTGAACTATTCTTGTTTACCTCATCTCCATGTTTTCTCTTCGGCTTTGGAGGACTCTTGATGCATGTCTTCGATAGAGGAGGTATGTTTTCAATATTTTCATACACAACCTACATATGTTCACAAACATGACATTGGTACAAGTTAGCATATAATTGTCATTGATGATAATGAATTATATCTACTAAACACAAAATAAAATAAGCACATGTACTTGAGGCATCTCTTCTTCTTCTTCTTCTTCTTCTTCTTCTTCTTTTTCTTCTTCATCTTCAGGTATAGTAGGTGTAGTCAACAAGGATGTGAAGCCAATAATTTTTTGTACATATACACAACAAGTGTGTGAAAGTATCAATCTATGTCTAGACATGTATAATCATTATAAGTTATTTAAACTATTCATTCAATCATATTTGCATTCAATTACCTTTCCCTTGTCTCCAACTGCAATAATAGATCCCAAATCACACAACCCCACACTAGCGCTACTTGTGCCCTACAAGAGTAAAATAAGATATACATGCACATTACTACATAATATAATTAATGTCAATATAAATGATGTGCATGTATGTATAATAAAATACAAATGACTAGGTGCAATAAGATGTACCATAAATCTATCAAGGCCAAATGAAATGACCGTCAAGGTGCCCTCCTGGATTTGTGTCAACTCCTCCTTTGTCATCAACTATTAAATAAACTATGTAAATAAGCATTAGTACTTAATATTATCTAGATTATAAATATTCATTTAAAATATAGAATGAATTGTGAAAATACAAATCTTACCACTACATCATCAACATATGATGAACATGCCTCCTCGCCTCTAGCATGTGAGGACTCCCCAGGGTATCCTCCAGTCCCTGTCATAACATCAAGTGCATCATGCATCTCATGTACCTCATAATCTACAGTGTGCACAGGAGGATCAATAGGTTGTCTAAATAGACACAAGCATAGGTGCCCACAAATGACACAACTATGGGGCATAAAAATGTGTGGAGATGAGGAGGACGTGTCAGCGCCATCAGATGCACCACCATCAAAAGAAGGTTGAGCTACTACCCCAGCCTGAGAAACCAAAAGGTTACTCAAAGAGTGAATAGTCGATATGGTCTGTGATGCCGCCTCACAGATGATATTTGGATGCTGCACTGGAGGTGGGGGATCAATGAGAGGAGGGGGGGCATATGGGCCCTGGACTACTCTAGTTGCCCCAGGTCTATCTTGGGGCATACCTAAACCCACACCCTGGAAAGGTTGGATGTCAAAGTAGTTCACATGTTTTCCTAAATCAAACTCAGCATATAATTTTTTGATGAAGTAGACGGGGACATCAATATTGTTGCTAAGTGGTTTATTGAAAACCATCCACCAATGATCCCAAAAGTTTTTCACAATATCATCATTTGTACACCATTTAATATAAATTTTCATTTTTTGGGGGTCTACGGGTTGACCAGTGCAAGGATTCACAAACAATGCAGTAATATTTGCTAGACAGTTCAAATAATTGGAAAACAACTGAGAAGAGGGGGGGTGAATCAACTGTCACAAATTACCAGAACATTTAGCAATTAAAAATTTAATACCATAACCCAAAATATTAATACCTGAATGCTTAAACCAAATACCAGAATAGCAGTTAAACCAACTAAGCATAAACAATATTTAGAGAATAAATATCATTCACATGACACCAAGATTTATACGTGAAAAAATTGGTAAAGGGAGAAAACCACAGTGGGAAGCCTAGCCACGGTCAAATAATACTTCTACAGTAAGTATGTGAATTACAATTAAGGGGCCTGCACTCACAGGAAGGCCAATAGCCTAGAGCATGTTGCTCATCACAAAAGGAGTCTCACTGACTACATATAAATCCGAACTACAATCTCAAAGAATCAATGAACGACAAAGATAACATCTCCTATGCCTGAGTATAGTTTCGGTTAAGCTCTATACCAGAGGACTAAATCCTCTTACATAAACCCAATTAGATCTCCAATGATTGACCAAATCCTCTTCTTCAATGATATTACATTATTCGGATATTATAAATCCATTTCCCATTCCCTGACCATATACCCATGATGATCTACAATGAGATCTTACATCATATATATAGAAACTCTCAACCATAAGCAATCAGGTCGGCCACCAGACAATAAACCAATAACATAATTACAAAACATGACGGCCTTAGACCAAACAAATAATATCCAACACATAAGACATCTGAAAAACACATTGAGAGGTCCAATCCACATGTTACATTAAGTCAGTCCATAACCTAGGTCAACCGAGACCCAATATAAGTCCACACGCTAAAGCAATGATGTCATGCCCAAAATTTAGGGCAAGAACGAAATAAGTTTTTTTTTTAAATAATAACATAATAACATTATGTTGACAAATATAAAAATGCTATAACATATTTTGTCTTAACTGTGTTTAGATTAACTTAATCTACTAGCTCAAGTAATAAAAAATAATTAAAATTAAATGTGGAATTCTAATCGAATAGTTAAAAATTAAAAATAGAATATTAAGTATTTAGTTTTATCGTCTCATCGAATTAAATCCATAAACTAACTTAGTCGATTAATTAACGCAGATAAAAATAAGTCAACTAAGGCCATTAATTGATTTAGTACTAATTAAAATAGTTCCAGCATATAACTAAGAGTGTCTATATTTTAATTGACATTAATTAAAAATATAGTTAAAAATAAAACAACTAAAGTAAGAGAAAGTTAAATTTAATTAAATGCGAAATAATGATTCTTCAAAGAAATTATTATTGTCTGAACGATTTTAATCACTAAATTGTCCTAATTATAATTCTCTCAAATAATTAACAATTCAATTTGTCCTAGCACTTTTACTTTTAATGACTAAAATTATATTCCAATCAATAATTGAAATGTGTTTAAAACTAAACCAACAAAAGGGACAATTAAGTTTCATTATGTCATAATTAGCACAAGATTTAAAGTCCCTAATTTTTTTAATTCAATTTAAAACCTCTCGATCCATTTAGTTTACAATAAATATTAACTTCATAAATATTTTATTTGAAACATCCCAATCTAATTAATTTGAATTAAATACTAACTTCATAAAATATTTAACACATCTCCAATAAAGGATTAAACTTCATAGTATTTAAAATTAAACAATTTAATTCTCTTCTTTAATAAATCCATACATTTATATATAAAACAAAAAAACAAACATATATTTACCTTGTAACTCAAGATAAAATATTTAATCAAAAAAAACTTTTTCTTTCTACTCATGTTTTCGAACTCTTATACATATTTATATATGTGTATATATATAAATTTATACATATAAATATTTAAATTCATACATATAAATTTATATATTTATTTAATATAATAACCCTCACATCTTTATTAAAAGAAAACTCATGCAAACCCTACCTATGGGTGTTTATCATATAATACCCTATATTATATTAGAATCTCTTTGTTATTTCATTCTACCCTAGCCCTACTCGGGATAGGGTTTTTATTTCTCTTTTTTTTTTAATATTCTGCAGGGGCTGAATGGCATCAATGGCGGAGAGGGTTGAGGAGGTGGCGGCGCACATGAATGGCAGAGGTGGAGGTTTCGGGAGGGTGGCGGCTGTGAGCCCCGAGCACCGCTCACTATGGACTTCCATAGTGGCGGCGACCACTGTGGTTGCCCACAGTGTCGGCCTTAGGGCCATCCACTGTGGTCGCCCACAGTGGTGGCCACTGGCCATGCTGTCCCACTGTGTTAAACACAGTGGTCCAGCTCGCCGAACCACTGTATTTAACACAGTGGGTTATGCCATAACCTACCCCCCCCCATGATTTAAAAAAAAATAAAGTATTTATTTATTTTTTTAAATGTAATTTTATTTTATTTTATTTTTGTTTTATTTACTTTCTCAATATATATATATATAAATATAAATATATATATATATAAATATATATATATATATATATCGTTTAATATATATATATATATATATATATATATATATATATATATATATATATATATATATATATATATATATATATATATATATATATATATATATATATATATATGAATGTATTTTAAATATAAGCATTTATTTATATTCATTGGATGCTTAAGGAGAAATAACATTACTATGTATTTAATCTCTGTATTTTTTTTTTTGATCTTTTAAAACAGACTAGTTATATTCTACAGAATTAAATCGAGTTGTTTATTTTCTTTTATTAAGATTCTAGTTGCAAAAAGAATAGATAGGTTATTTAGTTATTGAATTTTCTTTCAACAAAAGTGACGAAAAAGGCAAAATTAAATCACTTAAAAACAACACTCAAGAATCTTAAATTATTTCATGTAATCTGGTTCTATAGATTTTATCTGATTAAGACTAAAATAGATTAAGATTTTTTAGTTTTCTGCAATAATTAAATTTACAGATTCTGCAATTTCTACAACAACTATTTAGATAACAACTTTAATAAAATCTAACAACAACTAAATCTCATATTTTTTGTAATTAAAATAAAAGACAAAATCGTAGATAAAAATGAAATCACAGAATTAAATAAAAATGACTTTTATATTTCTGTGGACTGTTGCATGCAAATCAAATGCATTTCTTTTCAATTAAAAAGAAGAATATATTTAGCTCATTTCATTCCAAGAAATATTAAGTATTCTACAAGATTTAACCTCAACTTTAGGGCTAGAACTTAGAAATAATCCATTTATCTTTTCTGCAAAATAACAAGATATTTTCTTCATCTAAATAACAAATAACATAATCCCAAGTCTTTATTTCTATTTTACAAATAGCCTCATTTCAACGAATGAGGATTTTTTTCAAAAATAATAATTACATTTACAAATAATTTCGTGCAACAAATAACTCCTGCAACCTTCCACTTGTCCTATTCTTTTCTTCTGACAATCCTACATTTTCAATCAAAACTATGACCATGGAGTGCTCACCTCCCAGCCTAGGCTAACTAGTACCCACCCCTGAACTCGGAGAACCAAGCCCTAGACTGGATTACACACAGGCAAACACAAAAGACAAGGAATAACACAAGCTCAAACATAATCCCAACCCAGGCTACACTGCACCACACATTTGTGATGTCTTTTCAAGGGTGGTAGTAGACCAAGTACCCTAAGGAGACTGCAAGTATGGTAAAACAAATAGCCACCTCATGGCAAACCAAAACATATAGCCACCTCATGGCAAACCAAATACATCAAGTATAACATAATCAACCCCTTACTCCTTATGCCCCCCAAGGCATTCATGCCTTATTTCCCTCCTTATGACCCCCAATGCATAAACAAGCCATGCATCAAGGGTCACATAAATTCCCTTGTGATCGCTCTCATAACGAGAGTCTCTCACTCGAGGGTTGTCACTTCTACCACCCACAAGATCCTCCTCTCTCTCAAGAGTAGGAGGTCTTGATTACTCTCAAAACACATACAATGTATAAACATAAAATACCAAATAAATTTCCAAGAGAACATGCACGGAAACTAGTCTTTTACACAAACATTACTTTCAAAACACACGCAGTAAGAAATCATTCTAAGAAAAATACAATGAACCTTAAACTGCCCAAAGGTATGCTAGTTTTGTTGAGGATGAGCAGCCCAATTCCACAGTTCTCCTCTTTGTACCCTTAGCCAAAATTCTCAAACCAAATTCTATCTTTTTCTTTACAAAATTTTTTTGTCTCCAAAAATGGAGAGTGGGTGATTACCCACTAATTTTCTAATTCTTGCTTAAGAAGCCCTTTGTGAGAGTTCTCACAAGTTTCCAAAAACTGAAAAGGAAGGAAAGGTAAAATGGGAAAGGGAACTCTCATTCGAAAGGGAAGGTTTACAACTCAGTTCAAGTCTTCTAATTTCCATTTTCGCACAACTTAGAAAAGTCACTTTTTAGGGTGTCTAAAAGGTCACATGGGAGTAGAAACTTGCCTAAAATTACCCCTAACCCTTAGGTATACCTTATGGGCTTTAGGAAACCCTATCAAACTACCCTTAGGTGTCCATTTAACCCTTTTCTAACCCCTTTGAAGTTTATTTTCGGGTCAAACCTATGTTGACCATCCCAAGGATTCTTTACCCAAGGCATTTATGGGTTCACATTACATTAATTGAAAAAGCCATAGTTAATCAATTCCCTCCAAGAGACAAATTTAAAAATTCAAACATAAATCCACACGTGTCAAGTGACACAAAGAAAATACTTTTACAAAATAATACATGAAATCATGTCTCTTGTTGGATTTAAATAAGTCAATTAAATAACATTTAACACACATGCATCATTTACTATTACGAATAAAATACGACACAAATGGGGTGTTGTCTCTCCAAATAGACAAACCCTGGTTTTACGAACATACATAGGTCTAGGTTTGGTTCTCTGTAATATTTCCATGGTCACATGAATATCTTTTCCTGCGCCACTTAAATACACATTAGTAATTTCCAATAACCTCGTATAATATTAAACACATGAATTAGAATACACACCAAACACTTCGCATACAATTTACATTTGAACAATTCAATATATCTCATATCCAATTAAATCCACATAAGCAATTATCATAATTCTCATAATTTTGGTCCACACATAAAACATACATCTTAATTCTATCATCATAATTAAAGTCCTGCAAATCCAATAATGACATACATCATCTCCAATTTATCCTATTCTAGAATCATATAGAGTTCTTTATCGTAAAGCATATAAATGAAACATCAACATTCATCAATGTTATCTAATCATGAAATCATATAAGTTCTACATCCACACATAGCTGGCATACGTTAAATCAAGATTATCCAATCAATGGATCTTTTAGAATTTCAAATTCATAACATATCAAAATGTACACCACAAGGTGCAATAACTCTATAACTTGGTCTAATTACCTTTCTCACCAATCTATCTGTCTAACACAGTTCATTCTATTGAATTATAATGCATGTATTAATAGGGTCAAACATGGTCAACTAAGTTAATCAAAGCTGGGTTTGGGGAAGGCCTTACAAATGATCTCCATCCACCAAGTCTCTAACATGATCACCAACAACATCTTAAATTTATATCAAAAGCTGCACCAACACCACTTATGCAATTCATCAAAGATCTTTATCAAAAGCTCTGCTAGTGAAACCCTCACTGAAACCACAAGCCAAGCTTCCAAGAAAGAAGGATAGCATCTGATCACCAAACCAAAACAATCTTATTGAATATGAACATGAGTATCATAAATAAGCCAATTCCATAACCAAACCATGCCGGATCATTCTGGATCCAAACCAACCAGAAACTACTCAACCTACTGGGACTAGAAGAGTGCCAGTAAAACATCCAAAACAACTAGTGTTGACATCAATGACAAACCATCAATGTAACACATAATCAATTCCTCCAAATGGCCAATAATCTCCCCCTTTGGCATTGATGGCAACACTAGATGTGAAAAAACATCTAAGTACCAAGAAATGCCAAACAAGTCTCCCCCAATGGAAGACAACCAACAATTTCCCACTCAAAGATATAGCAATGAAGTTATGAAACAAAGACCAAACTCCCCTTATGAAGGATATCTCTGTAAAGCTCTAAAATACACATATATCTCTCCCTAATGTATACAACTCCTTAAGGTTTTTTTTTACATCAATAGCTCTCCCCATTTGACATCAAAGCTAGAAATATGACAAAAATATCAAAGCAAAAACATAAACCACTTAATCACAAAGCTAATTACTCCCCCTAAGCAGTAGCATCCCCACATTAGTGCTAGAATGATAAATATCTATGATAATGCATACTGGACTGATGCCAAAAAGCACCAATTGGTTCTCTATCGGAGGGGCAGAAACCCCTATCCTGTCTCTCAGATACTCAAATGGTTCTTTAGGAAAAGGTTTAGTGAAAATATCTGTAATATGCTCTTTAGTATTCACATAAACCAACCTAACTTCATTTTCTTCCACCTTCTCCTTCAAAAAGTTATACTTTATAGATATGTGCTTTGTCTTAGAGTGAAATACTGGATTTATTGATATGTCAATAGCAGCAAAGTTATCACAGTGAATAACTACCGGTCTAGTGCAATGCACTTTGATATCCTTCAACATTTGCTTCATCCATAAAATATGTGTATAGTTAGTAGCATCAGCAACATACTCAGCTTCACCAGTAAATAAAGAAGTACATGATTATTTCTTGTTGATCCATGAAACCAACTTCTTTCCAAGAAAGAAAGCTCCATCGGAAGTACTTTTCCAATCATCAACATCGCTAGCCCAATCAACATCTATATATGAACATAAAGTAAAGTCATCATCCTTAGGGTACTACAAACCATATTTTGATGTACCTTGCAAGTATCTAAAAATCCTTTTTGCCGCAATCTCATGATTTTCTCTAGGACCACTCTGAAATCTAGATGCAATACAAACATTATTCATTATGTTAGGCCTAGTCTAAGTCAAATAAAGTAGACCTCCAATCATAGATTTGTATCTTGTAGGATTTATCAGTGCAGAAACATATTTTCTAGTCAATTTCTCACCTGTAATCATAGGAGTACTTACCGGTTTAGAATCTCCCATGCCAAATTTTCTCAACAATTCCCTAGCATACTTAGTTTGATAGATAAAAATACATTTGTTAGTCTGAGTAATCTACAAACCTAAGAAAAATTTCATTTCCCCAATCATAGACATTTCAAATTCCTTCTCCATATTTTAAAAAATTTCCATGCACAACTTATCTTCACCTCCAAAAATAATGTCATCAACAAATACTTTAATAATTAGTATATCATCATCAATGATCTTATAATATAAATGAGTGTAAGCATTACCCTTAGTAAAACCAAGCTTCAAAAGGTATTTATCCAACCTTGCATACCAAGCTCTAGGTACCTATTTCAATCCATATAAATCTTTCCTTAACCTACAAACCATGTTTGTATCATCTGATAGTGAAAAACCATCAGGTTGCTCAATATAAAGTTCCTCATCAAGATCCCCATTCAAAAATGCACACTTAACATCCATCTGATAAACCTTGTAGTTTTTTATGGGCAACATAGGCAAGAAATAATCTTACAACTTTAATCCTAGCTACAGGTGCAAAAGTCTCACCATAATCAATTCCTTCCTTTTGATAATATCCTTTACAAACCAATCTAGCTTTATTCCTTACAAATTGACCATCCTCATTCAATTTATTCCTATAAAACCATTTAGGCCGAGGAACCAAAGTCCATGTGTTATTCTTCTCAATCTGATCTAATTATTCTTCCATAGCTTTCAACCAATATTCATCTTTACATGCCTCAATTAATGATACTAGTTCAACTTGAGAAATTAAATATACCTCATTATTTGCCAATCTTCTTCTTGTCATCACTCCATTGTTCTTATCCCCAATGATTTGATCTTCTGAATGATTCAATCTCACATACCTAGGAGTCTTCTAACTCTCTGTTCCTCTTCTTGGTTCTTCAGTTACTATAGAATTTTATCATACTGTCAGAGTAACTGGTTCAACACTCTATTCTAGTAAAGATGCTACCGGCTCAAATATAAACATTTCCACTGCCGGTTCTTTCTCATAAACTCTAATTTGACCTCTATTCAACTCATCCACCTTGACATTAACACTCTCCACAATTCTTTGCAGCCTCTTGTTTTAACATCTATATGCCTTGCTTTCATTAGAATAACCAAGTAATATACCTTCATCACATCTAGGATCAAATTTTCCAATTATATCATTTCTCCTGATATAACATTTACTACCAAAGATTATGAAATACTTATATGTAGGTGTATTGCCAAACTATAATTCATAAAGTGTCTTACTAGTTTCTCCTTTGATATGTACTCTGTTGAATGTATAAACCCCTGTCCTCATTGCTTCTCTCCAGTAGATATGAGGTATACTACCTTCCATCATCATTGTTCTAGCAGCATCCAAGATAGTTATGTTCTTCCTTTCCACAACTCGATTTTGTTGAGGTGTCTAGGGAGCAAAAAATTGTTTCCTTATACCATGCTTCTCACAAAAGTTATTAAACTCACTAGATGTGAATTCTCCACCATGATCTAACCTTAAACATTTAATCTTCAATCCTCTCTCAGTTTCTACTTTATCCTAACATATTTTAAACTTTTCAAATGTTTTAGATTTTTTCCTTAGAAAAGTAACCCACATCATTCTAGAATAATCATCAATGATTAGCATGAACTATATATCACCTTAAAAACTTTTAACTCTAGCAAGGCCACACAAATCAGTATGAATAAAATCAAGAACATCATTAGATTTATCTTGTTTACTCCTAAAAGAGGTTCTGTCCTATTTACCCATTTGACATTCTTTACATACCAGATTATAGGGCTTCACAATCTTAGGTATATCTCTAACTGTCTTAGTTGAACTGATCTTCACAATGCAATAAAAATTCCCATGACACAACCTCTTATGCCATAGCCAACTCTCATCAATTTTTGCAATCAAAGATGTCTTCTCACCGGAATTCAAATGAAATATATTACCTTTTTTTTGTGTACTGGTTGCAATCTCCAAACCAGATCTGTTAATGATTTTGCATTTTCGATCCTTGAACTATAATTGAAATCTCTTATCCACCAATTGTCCTACACTTAAAAGATTATGCCTTAAATGTTCAACATAATAAACATTGTCAGTATTGTTCTTACCATCCAATGATATAGTTCCTTTTCCTTTGATCATGCATGCTTTGCCATCTCTAAATCTAACTAGATTGCCATAAAATTCTTGCAAAGATAGAAACTTCCTTTTATCTCCAGTCATATGATGTGAACAATCACTGTCAATTACCCATTCATCCTTGTCTTCAATTTTAGCAGCAAGTGCCTTCTCTTCAGGTACATTCTCTTCCAGTGCTGAAACATCTTCCTTGATAGCCAAGAACACCCATTCCTTTCCATTGTCAGAACCACTAGCAAAATCTTCTACTGGTTCATCATCAAAATCAGGAATGCCTTCCTCATCCACTATGTAGCTTGATTTGTCTTTGTTTTTCCTCTACTTATACTTGTTCTAATATATAGGGTTAGGATTAAAAGATATTCTAACTCTTTCTTCAAATATTGAATTCCTTTCAAGACATCTATATGCAAAACGACTAATCTTTTTACATGCAAAAAATTTAAAAGGTGCTTTTTCTTCATACTTACTTCCTACCAGTCCTTTAGGTACTCTTCTAGCAAATAGTGCTTCAAGTTTCTCAAACTCATCATAGTCTCTCTTAATATCATCCAATTCCTTTGCATTTAAAGCTTTCCAATCTTGCTTACTAGTTGCTAATACAGATGCATGAAAAGAAGGTTCAAACTTCAAAGCTCTAGAAGGTCCAAATTCTTTAATCTCAAAAGAATATAATTTCCCAACCAAGCTATCTCTATTGACAAAAATATTAGCCATTGTTCTCAACTTATTAATAGAAGTAGACTTCATCTTGTAAGCCGGTGGTAGGGCTCTTAGAACTTTAGAAATAATTTCATCTTCACTCAGAGTTCCACCACAACATTGAATTCCCATAACAATCTCATTTACCCTTTCCATGAAAAATGTAATCCTTTCATCTTCTTCTATCTTTAGATTTTTCATATCTCACCCAGTAACCATCAAGTTTAACAACCTTTACTATAGGGTCACCTTCATTAAGAGTCTCCAACTTATCCCATATAGCCTTTCTAGATGTTTTGTTAGTTAATCCCATTATTTTCTGATTAGAAAGTGCACACAAGAGGGATTCTCTTGCTCTAAAATCATCTCAAGCTCCTTATCCAATTTTTCTAGAGGAGGATTGCCAGATGCTGGATTATAAGGTGTAATACCATTTTGTGTGACCTCCCAAATTTCCTTACTGAGACATCTCAGATGAGTCTCCATCTGAATCTTCTATACTGTGTAATTTGTTCCATCAAGCCTAGGAATATCTCTTCGAAAGATAGCTCCAAATGAACTAGATGAACTTGAACTATTAGCCACCCTAGGATCTTCCTCAAGCAGTTAATCTTTCTACAGAGAGGACCAAAGCTCTGATACTAATTGTTAGATAGTTCAAATAACTAGAAAACAACTGAGAGGGGGGGGTGTGAATCAATTGTCACAGATTACCAGAACATTTAGCAATTAAAAATTTAATACCGGAACCCAAAACATTAATATTGGAATGCTTAAACCAAATACCAGAATAGTAGTTAAATCAATTAAGCACAAACAATAATCAGAGAATAAATACCATCCACATGACACCAAGATTTATACATGAAAAACTTGGTAAAGGGAAAAACCATGATGGGAAGCCTACCCACAGTCAGATAATACTTCTATAGTAAGTATGTGAATTACAATTGAGGGCTTGCACTTGTAGGAAGACCAACAGCCTAGAGCGCACTGCTCATCACAAAAGGAATCTCACTGACTACATAGAAATCTAGAATACAATCTGGAAGAATGAATGAACTGCAAAGATAGCATCTCCTATGCCTAAGTACAGTTCTAGTTAAGCTTTATACTGAAGGACTAAATCCTCTTACATAAACCCAATTCGATCTCCAATGATCGACCAAATCCTCTACCTGAATGATATTGCATTATTCATATATTACATATCTATATCCCATTCCCTGACCATATACCCATGATGATATACAATGAGATCTTACACCATATATATACAAAACCTCAACCATAAATAATCAGGTCGACCTCTAGACAATAAACCAATTATATAAATACAAAATATATCGGCCTTAGACCAAACAAATAATATCCAACACATAAGACATCCTAGAAACACATCGAGAGGTCCAATCCACATGTTACATTAAGCCGGTCTATAACCTAGATCAGCCGGGACCCAATAAAGGTCCACGCGCTAAAGCAATGATCTCCATTCAGCAAGTCTCAAACATGATCGCCAACAAAATCCTGAATTTATACTAGAAGCTGCACCAACACCACTTATGCAATTCATCAAAGATATTTATCAAAATCTTTGCCGGTGAAACCCTCATCGGAACCACAAGCCAAGCTTCCAAGCAAGCAGGATAGAATCTGATCACCAAACCAAAAGCAACTTACTAAATATTAACATGAGTATCATGAATAAGCCAATTCCATAACCAAACCATACAAGAGCATACCAGATCATGTTGGATCCAAACCAACTAGAAACTACTCAACCTAATGGGACCAAAAGGGTGCTGGTAAAATATCCAAAACAACTCGTGTTTACATCAATAACAAAACATCAATGCAACACATAATCAATTCCTCCAAACGGCCAACAATATTAACTTTGGATATCTCAAGATCCTTGATCTCCTTATAGGACAAGTCATCCGCATATTTTTCCCTCATAGAATCTTGCCACAAAAGAGTGACATTGTGCTCCTCAGTGATGGTTTCTATACTCTTTATGATGGACATGAGGGGACCAAACATTGGGTTTAGGTGAGGGATCCTACAATAAACATCTGCAATCCCCCTCAATTAGTTCAAATTTTGTGCAATTAAATCTTGAATTAAGGGGGGGTTTGACAAAGGAGGATTTTGTACAGGAGGGTTTGGTTGTTGTGGTGGTGGTTGATCAATGTTTTCACTGTTATCCCCCATTTTTTACCTAATTGAATGTAAACAATTGAATTTAGCTAACAAATTAGAACAATTTTGTATTTGATTTTAAAAAACCTAGTTTTCATGAAAAAATATATTTTGAATGAAAAAAAATAAACATAAAAAAAAATGCAAAAATTTCAATGAAAATGATGAAAAATAATAAAAATCCTACCTTTTATTAGATTTTTCTTTTGCAAATTTGGGTCACAAAATTGAATATCAGGTCCAACCGGATATCGAATTTGCTTGAATTTGCCCAACCCATAGGTAAAAAATAATGCACGGGTTGTCACAGGCCTCTTTTATTATCTCAGGGAAATCAAATATCCAATAAAATTGGATATCCGATTTTTATAGTTAAATTATTTTAAATAAACAATATATTATATAATATATTATTATATTATATATTATGTAATATATTATATATTATGTAATATATAATATATAATATAATATAATAATATATTATATATTATATATTATATAGAATATAATATAATATAATAATATATTATACAATACGTATTATATTATATTATATATTATATAATATGTAACATAATATAATAATATATAATATATTACATATTATATAATATATAATATATAATATATTATTATATAGTATATAATATATAATTTATTATTTAATTTAAATTTACCTATAAAAATTGGATATCTGATTTATCTAGGTGTTTACCATGCCAAGGTGTACTGACACCCAAGCCAAGCAAAAAGTCAACACGAATTTTCACATTTTTTAGGTGAATGGAAAAGGCTATTTTTTTCACATCGCCACTTTTTGGCCCCCCATGATCTGAACTAACCTTGGTACTAAATGGGTATTCAGAAAATAAATTGAATGAAGTCAGTGAAGTTGTTTGAAATAAAGAAAGATAGGTATGCAAAGAATATTCACAGAAGGAAGGGATTGATTATGAGGAGACTTTTGCTTCGGTGGCTAGACTTGAAGTTATTAGACTGTTGCTTGCATATGCTACCTATAAAGATTTCAAGGTATATTAAATGGATGTCAAGTCAACTTTTCTGAATGGTGATCTTAAGGAAGAAGTCTACATTGAGCAACCTGATGGATTTTCATTATCAAATGATGGAGACATGGTATGCAAATTGAAGAAATCTCTTTATGGATTGAAACAAGCCCCTAGAGTCTGGTATGCTAGATTGGATAAGTATTTGTTGAAATTGGGATTTAATAAAGGTATTGATGATAGTAGTCTATATTTCAAGATTGAGAATGATAACATCTTGATTGTTGAAGTCTTTGTTAATGATATTATCTTTGGAGGAGATGATAACTTGAGTATGAAGTTTTCTAGTGATATATAGAAAGAATTTGAGATGTCTATAATAGGGGAGATGAAATTTTTCTTAGGTTTGCATATTTCACAAACTGGAAAAGGTATTTTTATATCTCAAACTAAGTATGTGAAGGAATTGCTAAAGAAGTTTGGGTTGGAAGACTCCAAACCAGTTGGAAATCCTATCACTAACTCATTTGATTGAAAAATCCGATGAAAAATTTCCAACGAAAGATGCATAATTAGATGTTTCGTTGGATACTTGTGATATTTAATGTGAAATTTTTTAATTTTTTAAAATTTATGCCCGACGTTCATCAGAATTTTGACAAATGTTTTTTTAATAAATAAAAGTGAGCTCGATGATTTATAGATGACTAATTTGATCATCAGATAAAATACACAACTAAACATTAGATTTATGCTTGGACAATAGTTATATGTATGTATGTACACATATATATGTATATGTATACATATACATATGTATATATGTGTGTGTGTGTGTGTGTGAGAGAGAGCACACACACACACACACACACATATATATCTTATATTTATATATATAAATATATATATATATATATATATACAAAAATATAAAAATATATATTTATATATTTATTTATACTACTAAATATATAAATATATATCTTTAATATAATATATATTTAAGTTACACCAAGTTATGGGTACCTAACATCATGGTCCCACACTATGATGCTAGTCATAATTAATTATTTTAATTTCCATAAAAAACTTCGAGCCACAATCCTAATGGGTTGTGCAAAGAATCTCATCCATTAGATTATTTTAATCTCTGTTGTTGGATCTTAGGGATTCAAAGGAAAACCCTAACATATATTAAGATGGAAAGTAATCCTAGTCTCTCATTTGAACATTTTCTCAAGCTTTCTAACCCTAGCCTCCTCCATTGAAGCTATTGTTGTAGGTTTCTCAAAAGTGCTTCATCAAACAAGCTATGGAATCCAAGCTCTAATTTTTTTCTTATATTGTTTGCAGATTTGCAGGTTTGGAAGGAGTGATAGCCATATGCATTTGTGGGAGATCAAAATCTCCATTTTATTTCTTTTGGGTTTGCACAAATTTTATTTTGAGATTTTTTTTGTTTCCCTCTTGTTTTCTCAGCACCCTAGACCTAATTTTTCTCTTATATTGTTTGCAAATATCTAGTTTGGGAAAGAGTGGTTGCCATATGCATTTTTTGGGAGATCAAAATATTCATTTTATTTGTTTTGGGTTCGCACCAATTTTCTTTTGAGATGTTTTTTATTTCCCTCTTGTTTTTTCAATATATTCCTAGATCTAATGTCACTTTTCTTTTGTTTGTAGGTGCAGATTTGGAAAAAATGGTGACCATTTGGTACATGGAAAATTAAAATTTCCATTTTATTATTTGGAGAGATTTTTTATTTTGATATTTATCAATTTTTTAATATTTTTTATTTGGTTTTGGGAGAGTACAGAGCCGAGGCTCTACCCACGACCCCCCCTTCCACCCCCCACTCCCTCGTGGGCATGGTTCTCGGTCACCACAACCATGGCAGCCATGATTGTGGTTTACCATAGCCATGGAGGCCACGATTGTGGCCACAACCATGGAATCCATAAGTGTGGGTCTCCACGGTCATGAAACCCATGACTTATGGTTTCCCATAGAGTCGTGGGGTTTCCACAACCTGTGGCATCCACAAACTTGGAACCCACAACTGTGGGTCTCCACAACCCTAGAACCCATGACTTGTGGTTTCCCATAGAGCCATGAGGTTTCCACAGAGTCATGGGTCTGCGCAGAAGTAAAAAGCAATTTTTTTAATTAAAGCTTACATAAACATTGCGATGAAATTTGTAAGGGTGTTTCATCAGTAATACGAAAAAAGTTTGTCGATATTTCAACAAACATTCATTGGAAATTGGTGCCAAATATAATAGTGTATGGTGGCTGGCTACAAATTGTCTAAAAATGATGATACTCTGAAAGCTAATCAGTCTTTGTACATATCTATGGTTGGTGGACTGATGTATCTTACTTAAACTAGATGAAACATTATGCATGTTGTGTGCATGGTTGCTAGATATCAAGTTGATCCAAAAGAGAGTCATGCAACTATTGTAAAAAGGATATTTAGATACTTGAAAGGAGTTGTGGATTATTGTTTTTGGTATCCGAGGAATGATGATTTCATGTTATGTGCTTACATTGATGTTGGTTGGGTTGGTGATGTTGATGATCAGAAGATTACCTCTGGTGGTGTTTTCTTTTTGGGTAAGAAATTGGTTTCATGGGATAGTAAGAAACAAGATTCAGTGTCCTTATCTACTGCTGAAGATGAGTACATTATTGCTGCTAGTAACTGCACTCAAGTATTTTGGATGAAGCAAATGTTGAAGGATATCATAGCTATCTATGATGAGCCTACTATCATATACTGTGATAACTCCAGTGCTATTAATATGTCAAAGAACTCGATACAAAATTCAAAGACTAAACATGTGTCAATCAAATATCATTTCTTGAGAGAAAAAATTAGTGAAGAGGAAGTGAAGCTAGAATATGTATTTACCAAGGAACAAACTGTTGATGTATTTACTAAGCCCCTACCTACAGATACATTTGTCTATTTGAGAGACAAGTTAGGGGTATCTATCCATCCTAATAAGAACTAGATGCATTGAGTTGCATCAATCTGGTGGACCTCATAGTATTATGTCTCTGTCTGAATTGATGAGATGGTGTTGCAACTCTGCTGGAGTAGTCAATGTGCTTATGGGGGAGAGATTCATGATTTGCTTATCTAAGGGGGATATTAAGTTTAGTTTTCTATTTTGAGCATCTTTAGAATTTATATCAAAGGGGGAGAGAAGCATATGAAAAACTATTTGATCTTATGGGATGTTTTTTGGAGATGTTTTCTTTCTTTGCATTGATTATTTTTCACATTCATATGTTTCCATCAATGCCAAAGGGGGAGATTGTTGGAAATCACTGCTGCTAGGATATTTTGTTGTCATTGATGTCAACATATTCCTCTAATTTATTGGGATCATGGTTTGGTATATGGATTATTTATAATATCATTATATTCTTTTGTATTGGGTTTGGTGATTCGAGAATCTTAATTGATCATATCATATGATCAAGTTTGCAGCTTGTTTTTCTATTCAGTGCTTTGTAGAGTTTAGTATTTCCTCTGGTATATTCTAGTGTGATTAGACCTTGAGCTAATATTTGGGATATTGTTTGGGATGGTCTTGTTTATATTCATTTTAGATGGTTCATGATTTGGTGCTCCACAAGTTATCTTTACTCGTGATAGTTGCTGATGTTTGAGTATTCTTGAGGTTCAAATGATCGATAAAGATTTGATAAGTGGTGTTGGTACAACAATCACTGATGATTCTAATGTTATTACTAGTGTTTTCTAACTGTGTTCTACTTGTTTTGATGATCCTCATTGATCATTATGCGAGTTCTTGGTGATTTTGGTGAATTGGTGATGTTCTTCATGTTATGCAGTATTCCTAGTGGTGTAGCGTGTTGCAGTTGATCTTGGCGTGATTTTTGGTGGTGTTGTCTATTTGGAGATTTGGTTTAGGACCATGTTATGTCATCCATATCATTATATTGGTATGATAGTTGATCCTTGTATCGTGAAAGGTAATTTTGTAATTGTGAGTTGAGGGTTTAGCCAACCTTGTTGTCAAGGTTGATGATTTGTATAAATAGGTGGTATAGTCATGTAATTTAGGTATCAAGGTTGTGTCTGCATTATCAGTGAGTGATGTATGTGCAAACAGGGGATTCATCTTTTAGTGTGGTATAGATTGGTGTTGTAGAGTAGACATATGTGCTTAACTGGAACTATCATCAAGCATTTGCAGATGTTGTTGTTGTAGTTCATTTGATTTCAGATTATTGTCCGAACATTTTGTAAGTTAGTGAGACTTCCTTGTAAGTCAATGAGACTTCCTTAAGGGTTATAGCCTTTCAGGTAATTGTACCTTAAGCTATAAGCTCTAGGTAGTGTGCCTAAATGCTGATGCATTCCCCATTATAATAATTACACATACTACTGTAGAGTATCATATTATTGTGGGTAGGTTCCCACCATGGTTTTTCCCTTAACCGGGGTTTTCTACGTCAAAATCTTGGTGTTGTTTTTTGTGCTATCTATTTTCTTATGATTTTTGTTGCTATAGTTTATCAAACTAGTATTTGTGGATGAGTTAGTAGATTTAGTGAAAAAGATTCAACCCCCCTCACAGTTTTCCTTCATTGTTGTTGCCAATAGGTCACAATCTTGAGCCACAACTAGTAGTGGTGGTGTCATGGGTTCACCTCGACCACCTCTGGAACATCTAGGTGTGAGTTATAGTGAGAAGCCCTGAGGGGCTTATGCTAACGACAAAGAGAGTGTTGGTTGATATTTTTATAGACACTTGATTGAGCCTACAAGCCATTTGTATTATGATTTTGTACTCTATATGATTCCTATATGCATTATGATTCTTTTAGCTATGCAACAATTTATGATGGTTATGTTGGTTATCTGGTGTTTCTATATGATACATGCTTTCTATTATGGATGTATGCAACTATATGATGATTGTATTTAAGTGCTTATTATAATTCTACTGTTCATATAAATATATATGCTATGTGAATTTTGTAGACACCTATTTTTGTCCACTTAATTAAATGAATTTTATTTGTTTAATTATCATTCATCCAACCA